>NC_041387.1:213574498-213577825 GCF_002162155.2 Triticum dicoccoides | reverse complement strand
CGCTCAGACGTCCGACTGTGGCATTTCTTTTAAAGCCCTTTCTGCGATGTCGCTCAGACGTCCGACTGTGGCATTTCTTTTAAAGTCCTTTCTGCGATGTCGCTCAGACGTCCGACTGTGGCATTTCTTTTAAAGCCCTTTCTGCGATGTCGCTCAGACGTCCGACCGTGGCATTTCTTTTAAAAGCCCTTTATGTGGTGTCGCTAAGATGCCCGACTGTGGCATCATTTTTCCTTATTCTTATTTGTTCACCTTTCGGGGCGTCGCTTCAGACACCCGATCGGTCCTTATTTATGTTCTGTGGAATTTCAGGCGGACTACCGCCGTTTTCCCTTTTTACTTACCCGTTATGCCAATTTTATTTATTGTGCATTAAGGAATTAATCATGTTGCATCCATGCATGCATTTGTTATATCTTACGTCCGAACTGTCTTGCGAGTACTTTCAAAGTACTCACTGGCTTGTTGATTTGGCCAGATGCTGACGAAGGCGATCTCATGGATGAAGAGTTCGATAGCGAGTCCGACACTTAGAGGAGTCCCAGTCAGTCTCGTGCGACCCTGGATTTGGCCACTGTTTTATACCCACTTCCGCTACCAAATAAAATTATCGAGCCTCACCCCGACGTTCGATGAAATGATACTCTTAGAGTCTTGTATTTCACTTCCCGCTGTGTTTTTCCACCACCAGCCTATCCTTGAGTCAGTAGTATGTCTCCACAACGCTGTGTTCTGTCCGCCATTATGTATGATTATTGGCGTGCTTGTAATAATTTGGTTGAGCAGTCGCAGTTCAACCCTGTAATATATTTTATGCTACTGGCTTATTGTATCAAGAAATTGTCTACCAGTGAGGAGGATTTCTCTCATACTGGACTCAAAAGACTGGTTTATCAATAAATATTTTTATTGGAAAACCGGTCGTGACAGCCATCGTGCACATTGCCTGTACCGCTCCTATGACTGTCTCGTCCATCGCGCTGGATATTTCCCTCGCCGCCACCGTCTACCCTCCTAGATGTGCTTCCACGCCACCGACAGCCATCGCTACCGCAATACCATCAAATTCTCAACAGATGCATACACGGTGCCACACCAGAGGCGGTACTATTTCATATCTGCTCAACTAATTTATCGTAGCAAGAAAATAGATCGCCACTACTTTAGTGTGATTTCTTATCCATCACTTAGGATCTTACTTGTTAGTTAAAAGCAAACATTGGTTGGGAAGTTGCCTTTGTCCGGTTTGCACCTTTAGATCCGCCATGGCATGCTCAACACTATTCACAATGCTTATGATTTTCCCCTTTTATATTCCACACTAGTTAAATGACAATAGACTAAATTTGAAATTTGGGTTAGTGGATTTTTGAGAGCTCGCCGGAGTTCGCAGGAGGGAAGGAAGGGGCTCGGGTAGGGATGGTGGTTGTGGGGGGCGGTGGCCTGGCAGTGGTGGGGCCTCGCTGAACAAAGAAAACTTGAAGCGGGTGGGGGCAGGGGTGGCGGTGAGGGTGGCAAAGGAACACAGGCAGTGGGGTGGTGCATGGGAGGGCGGGGGGTCGGGGCCGGTGGTTCGGCCGACGGCCTGTGCGGAGTTCTGTAGGGGAAGAATCAGAGACGAGGACGAAGAAGGGCCAGGAGACTCTCACGTCCAAGATGCGACCCTATCCTAAAGGAACTCGAAGGTCCCACCAAGGATAGAAGCGCATCTTGAAGATGCTTTTGCAAGGTGGATATCATTACAAAAACATTACATAATAGATGGGGATACATACAAAAGGCATACAATGCCACACGAATACAACATCACAATACATAAGAGCATCATCCGACTATGGATGAAACACAAACAGAAACTCAAACGACATCCACCCTGCTAGCCCAGGCTGCCGACCTGGAACCTATCCCCTGATCGAAGAAGAAGCAGAAGAAGCACTCCAAAACAAGTAACATCGCTCTCACGTCAAGATCATCGCATAACCTGTACCTGCAAGACCGCAACATTATTTAGCAACTTTAGAGCAAGATTATAAAAAGCTACCGCAGGCTATAAATGCAACCAGGGACATGGATGGATAGAGCATGACATGTATAACAAAACATCCTTAGTGAACATCTCCAGATTATGCATAGAATGACTTGTAGCATCAGGTTTACATAGCATCGCAAAATAACAGATTCAGCCTAGCAAAACAGCAACAAGTACACTACTTCACGAGCTCGATTCACTCACCACAAGTCATTGCATGACAAGATAAGCATAGCGTCATCAAGAAGACATGTTAATGAAACTAACCAATGCAAGAACAAGTTCATAGCATGCAAGGATCAACTACAACAACCTTGGAAAAATTGAATAACATGTAAACAATCTGCCAGGAAACATTTTATAGCAAAAGTAGAGCACGAAAATGACATGCTAGACTACTCCATAATTGCAAACAGGGGCATGAACGGATAGATAATAACCATATGTTCAAAACATCCTTACTTAAGTATCTCAAAATATGCTGGGATCTCTCTGTAGCATCAAGTTTACATGGAATAAAAATAACAGCAGAACAGGGACTGAAATCAGCAACATCACGAAGCCTAGTTTGCATGCTTGTTCTAGTCACCAAATTGATCACAAAAATACATGGCATACACCACTGTAAAGGTGGCATGATGTAGCACAAAACACATGTAGACATAAACCTCATAGGATGCACACATCAAACATGGCAAAAATGACAAATGAACATGTTCTGTTAACAGACAGCAGACAACATTATATAGCACTCTTGCAACGATGATTCAAGCATCAAGATGGACTCAAATGAACATGATGCAATGGAATGAAATGAAGAGCATCTCACAACGAACATTTTGACATATTACACGCACGAAACGAAGCAGTATGCATGGATATATGGCATGATGAACAGGGCATGAAAATGTTACAGACCTGGGGACTTAGCAGATTTTTCACCTCGCGAAAACGTGGACGGGGAGGACCCGGGACGGAGGGAACCAGGTGAGGTGAAGGCGCGTTTGGTTCGGGACCGGGTGGATCTCATCCCACCCGGCCGGATCTGGGACGAGGCGGTCGCCGGCGGCGGCGAGGAACTCCGGCGAGCCCGCGGTGACCGGAGTGAGCGGGAGGGGTGGCCGGAGGAAGCCGGGGCCGACCAGATCTGGTCTGGCCCGGCCGGATCTGCGGCGGGGAGAGCCGGAGGCGGAGGTCGGCGGCCTGAGGCGAAGGCCGACGAGTTCGGGGCAGGGCGGCGACCTTCCGGGCGGCGTGCGGGGCCGATGCGGGGCGACGCGGCCCGCGGGAACCGGCGG
>NC_041387.1:213517061-213574288 GCF_002162155.2 Triticum dicoccoides | reverse complement strand
GCGGCGGGGACGGGACCCGGCGGCGGGCGGCGCGCGGGCTGGGAGGGCCAGAGGCGGGCCCGGTGGGCCGGCGGCGCAGGGGCGGCGGTGGAGGACAGGTGGCGGCTCTGGATTGGACGGGCGGCAGCGCGGGACATGTCCGGCTTGGGATGGACGTGTCCGGCGGCGCAGAGGAGGGTGGATCTAGGGTTTCGGGGGGATTTATCCGTGAATTTGGACGGGGAGGGCATATTTATAGTTTCTGGGAGCTAGGAGAGTCCAAATGGGGTGCGGTTTTCGCCCACACGATCATGATCGAACGACCGAGAGCATGGAGGGGGTTTGGATGGGTTTTGTGCCACTTTGAAGGGGTGTTGGGCTGCAAGACAAAAGAGGCTTTTACGGTTACCCGGTTAACCATTTGAGTATCAAACGACCTCCAAATGGCACGAAACTTGACAGGCGGTCTACCGGTGCTATACCAAGGCCGGTTGGCAAACCTCGGGCCATACCGAGAAAGTTTAACACCCGCACACAAAAACAAGGTCTGAGAGGGGCGACGGGCGCGCGCGAGAGGTCGGGACTCCGAACGAACAACGTAGAGAACCGGGAGAACCCGAACGGATGCAAGTTTTGTAAAACATGCAGATGATGACATGGCAAAATGCAAGACGCAAGCAAATGACATGGTAACTACCGCGAATAACTGGCAGACACCGGGCGCATCGAATCCGGGGTGTTATAGAGACATAGGATCTTCATCCAACCGCCAGAAATGGTCGACTAACCGAAATGACGAAAGTGACGTGACTTGCATACAGACATTCCTTTATATTCAGTACCATCATTGTAGCTCCTTAGCACCGCTCCTCAGTCCATCAAGCTAAGCAACGTGCCACTCATAATTCCAAACATGTTGCTCAAATACGAATCTGATATGATGTTGATATTACTAAGACAGATAACGTTTAATTGGTAAGCTAATGTTCCTACTTTACTTTTGAAAAGCACGTGCACCACATATAGAGAGACAACAGTGAGTTGCCTTCTTAATGCGCTCTGGTTCATCATGTGTGGGAACTGTGCAACGGACATTTTATTGTCCAAAATCTGGTTGCTCTTCTTTAGCATGTTCCTCTTCTATTCTTCTTTAATAATTACTCTCTCTATTCCTAAATACAACTCTTTGTATAGATTCCACCATGGACTACATATGGAGCAAAATTAGTGAATCGACACTCTGAAATGTATTTGTATACATCTGTATGTGATCCATAATGGAAATCTCTACAAAGACTTATATTTTGGAACAGATGGAGTATGATAGTAGTACAATATGTTCCTTGTAGTGAAGAGGAGCAAGGACATTTGCAGTGTAGAGGTCTATTTGGTCGGTTGTGATGGACACTTTCAACTCTTTGAGCCTCTTTGATTCGTAGGATTTTGGAAACGTAGTAATAGGAATTGTAGTGGCCTACCCACTTGAATCATACAATATTAGCAAGGAAATGCGGGGAGTTGTGTCACTTTGAGAGCTACACTGATATTAACAGTACCGTACCTTCAGTTGAAGAGAGCTGGTATCCGAAGTCTTTCTAGCCGTACCGGCAATAGTAGCCCATATTTTCCAGCAAGTTCCACTTTCCTGAGTTTACTTGTGATGCTTAAGGTTTTCCCGTTATATCTACACTATGATCTATGTAGCTGCTTTGTGTCGCACTAGCAGCAGTCCACTGTTGAAGCTAAAGAACACACCATTCATAAGTCGAAAGCTTACTTCAAATACGAATTGTGATATGATACTGATATTAGTTAATAGACACACATTTAATTGGTCAGCTAATGTTCCCACTTGATTTTCCAAATGCATGTGGCCACATATAGAGAGACAGCATTGAATTGCATTTCTTTGGGTGATGTGATTCATCATGAGTGGGCAACCAACATTGTATGCAAAGAAGCGGAACCTCAAGAATATGCTTCCTCCTCTATTCTTTAACATGTTCCTCTTTTGTTATTCTGTATTTATTACGTATAGTATGTTCCTTGTCAGGAAGGGGAGCAGGGACATCTACAGTCAACCGCTGATAGAGTTGGCCTGTACGTGATCGATTGGCTTTCAATTAGTAGCGGCAATGCAACACCATATTTTCCAGCCAATTCCACTTTCCCGATTTATATATGTTGGTTATGGTGTACCTCTTTTATGTACACTATGATCTGCCTAGTTGTTGTGTGCTCTTGTTATCATGGTTTGGCAATGAACTCTCTATAAATTATAATATGAACATATCATATGCCAACTATCCTTACTTCTCGAGCCCTTTTGTGTACTTGTGCTAGATTATATTAATGCACGCACCATATTACAGCACACACGGGCTCGCTCATTAGAATCCAGGGTTAGTACACAAGGGTTTACAGGGAGCCCCTATATTAGAATATCCTCTGCATTACAAAGATAATATCACTACTCTTTATGTTTTCATGCTTCTCAGATATTTTACGTACTCACAATGAATATCAGAATGCGCACATCAGAAGAGTGTTGTGGAACACTTCGAGGACTAACAAAATTGTCACCAAGGCATTGAGTACCATTTTGGATACAATGAAACTCATGCGCTCCCCACCTGCAGATTCTTGTTTAGAATATGATCCTAACGCTATTCTGATCTCGAGAAGTTGAAGGCAGATGGAAAGTCCTGTTCACCAATCAAGGAGCCTGTTCTAATTTGGCAAGGTTTTGTTAATTGCGCATATCTTGCATAAGGTGTCTTTGCATTTCTTCTACTTTGTTGCACCACCGTTTGCTTAGTTTACTCATCATATATGTCAAGATGCCATGTCCATCCATTATCAGTACATATTCCATCTGTCATCATACCAAGTTGTTCACACAAATGTTGTTCTTATGCATCAGACATCAAAAAGGAAGAGGGTGATTGCTGAACCTAAAGGAGGACTAGCAAAGTCCTTGAAAAACGTGGTGGTGCCAGAGAAATCAGACAGCAGCCCACTTATATTGGCTCTATAACCAGTGTGTCAGTGTACAAAATTAGGGGCTCTGCTTTGGACCCCTTTACTTGCACACAGGCAGTCAGAGCCTCCCGCCACGGCCACGCATAACAGGGCAGGGAAGGAAAGCCAGAGAGAAGCCGAAGGCACAAAGCAGACAAAGCAACGACAAGTGCCAAGGCCCCAAAGATTGAATGGGCGAAGCAGGTTCCCCCGGCAAGGACCCTTGCCGGGGCAGCCACAGCAACCCCGGCAAGACCCTTGCCGGGGCAGCCCGCCCCCACTAGCCGAGCGAGCCACCCTTGAGCCCACCAACGCTAGACAAACCCGTCAGCACAGGGCTCGGGAGGCACCTCCGTGGTGGCATGTAGATCTTTGTGAAGACATAAAATGCTTAAGGTCAAATGAGGATAGAAAGGCAACTGTCCTCACCAAAGAAAGCCACAAGACCCCCGGCAAGATCGTTGCTGGGGACGCCAGCTCGCCACAGCAAGACCCTCTGGCAAGATCCTTGCCAGGCCACCTGGCAAGACCCTCGCCGAACGCATTGGCAGGGCCGCTGCCAGGCTCACGCCAGCTAAGTCTTCACCGCCGTTCGCATATAGCTGCCGACCCAACCAGCTGAGCAGGCACCTGCGTGGCAACATGCAGTCCTTCGTGGAGGCTCCACCACCGCGCCACCTCAGCTGCCTGCCTGCCTACATGGCACCGCATGCACCGCTAGCCGGGGCGCGTGTCAAAACGAGGAGGAGCAGCGATAGACGAGACGGGCTTCGCTCCCGCCCCGGATAAAGTGGAAGGACACCTAAGCTCCGCATTGAATGCGCTTTGTCTTGTAATACTAGCGATAAGCTCACAACGCTGTAGCACTTTCCACCTACTGTGTGCCACTGTGGCAGCCCCTTTCGCCTATAAAAGGAGGCCCATGGCACACTGAGAAGGGATTCGGCTGTTTCGAACCGGCAGCACCAAGAGCTAGTTCGAGAGCTCAAGAACACTAATACATCCACCAAAGCAGGATCGTAGGGTTTTATGCATCTTTGCGGCCAGAACCTGTGTAAACCCCCCTTGTGTTGTCTACTAGTCCCGCTCTTCTCACGATCCCCGCGCCCTGCAACCGTAGAAGGGATTCCAGTGGTCCCATAGGTGTCATTTCCCACTGACATCTTTGGTGCGCCAGGTAGGAGGGTGCAATTGTGGGAATCTGGTCTGGCAGTTGACCTATCTGTTCTTCATTGCCACGGCTCCTACGGAGAAGGTGGCCAAGAAGGCGGCGCTGCCCGTTGACATGAAGGGTGCCGAGGCGGCGACAAGAGAGCTAAGTCAAACTGAGTTTTAAGTTTTTCTCCTTGAATAAAAGGTTATTGTCCTCGACGGTTCGGCCTATGTATGGAGATCCTATACGCAGAGGGGCCCTCTAGCGATCGGCAACGCCCATGTCCTATTTCGAGTCCGCTCAATAGTTCAGGCGGCCGCGTCGAGAGCGGCAGGGAAACCTTTCGCCATCGGCAACGCTTTCGGTTCTGACTCGAGTCAAGCTCGCCAGATCGAGCGGCCACGCCAAGGGCGGCAAGGTGCTTTGCCCGGTAACAAGCACACCCAGTAGGCTAATGAGGATCCGTCCTCATAGCACCGCTCTGGGTTTACGTTCCGGCAAGCTTACCCGGTTGACGTAGGGCCGACATACAAAGGAAAATCGAATAGGAAAATAACATGCATAGTTTCAGGAGCATCGCAGAGTTATATTACACAAATTGTCGTCGTGGTTCTAACTAAAGATAGCATTGTATTGGTCATGAACCTGGAGCGGCGATGGAGAACGGGATGCCTAGTCCCGGCACTGGCCCTCCACCATCTTGATTTTGTCGATGCGGATGAGGATGGGCTGGATACGCTCATTGAGAGCCACAATGTCGGCATCCACCAGCAAGCTCTTCAGCACCGCTCTGAAGTCGAGGTCTGGGTGCCAGTATGCAATCATGGTGAGCACCCTGGTCATGGACCCCCGGTAGAGTATCTGGGATTCCTCGTCCAGGGAGGCCGCCCGGTTGGAGTGAAGCCACTTCAGGGCGCCGACGACCTTCTCAAGTATATGGTCAGGTTGGCGTTGGGGCTCAGGCTCGTTTCTGGGGCGTACCCCATCTCCGGCATCCCCATAATGGCCAGCTGATCGGCGGCCAAGTTTGCAACAACGGCAAGGCGCCCGAGCCAGCGTTTCTTGCCCGCCTTGTGGTCATTGAGGTTGGCGGTCTCGTTCATCAGCAGCTGCTTCTCCATCTCCAGCTCCTTGGTCAGGATCCCCTCCTGGGTCCTGGCCCCCGACAGCATCTCCTTGAGCTCTCCCAGCTTCAGCTTGAGGTCTTTGATGGAGGTGTTGGCCTCGGAGAGTTCTCCAGACTTGCTGATGACCTCGCCCTGCGCCACCGTCAGAGCACCATTGAGCGTATGCTTCTCCTGGGCCAGCTTCAGAGCTTGTTCCTCTAGCCCCTTCACCTTGCCGGCGTGGACCTGAGCCTGGGCGTTGAGTTCCTCTTGATGCCTCTGCTCCAGCTCTTGGGTCTGCTGCAGGACGAGCTTGTCCACCTCTTCGTCCTTGCCACGGAGCGTGGTGGCAAACCTCTCCTCGCGCTCGGCAAGGTCCTCCTCATGGGTCTTCAGTGCGGCCTCGTGCTAGGACCGGACGGCCTCCGCTTCGTCTGTCAACTTCTTCGCCGTCTCCTGGGCCTTCTCGATGTCGGCCAGCTTCAGGGCAAGCTCCACCTCACGGTTGGCCAGCTCACCCTGGGCAGCCTTCAGTTCGTCCTGGGACTCGCAGAACCAGTCCTGCGCCTTGGCGATGCACCCCCCAAAGTACTCCTCCATCTTCTCCACCACTGCCGTCCAGGACTTGGCCTTGTCCAGGCGAGCACGGTGGAGCGCCTGGAGCTTCCGCAAGCTGGCGCCCATGGCTTGGAGAAGCTGCTCCTCCTGGGAGCCGGCGCCACCAACGCCCAGCTCATCAACAACCTCAAGCCCGGCGGTGGCAAGCGCCTCCTCGTCGAACACCTCTCCCTCAAAGGGAGCTCTGGTGCTCGACGCTCCAAGGAGATGGACGAAGAGGTCGTCGCTGACCCAAAGGTACCTGCCGGAGCCCGAGGCAGCGGAGGAGGAGGGTAGGTCAGCCAATGCCCCCTCCTTGGCGGTGGCCTTGCCGGGCTCTTCGACAGGCCCCTTGGGGGCATCCTGGGCGGCGCCCCTGGTGTCCTTCTCGGCAGCAATCTTCTCCGCCTCGCCGCGGCATCCGCGGCGACGTCCTTGATGGTGGCATCAATGCTCTCTGAGGAGAGGTCTATACGACATGAAAGAAATAGGGCGGAGCCAAGATCGAAGGTCAATAAGGGAAAGGGGAAAAGAAAAATGCAAGCGGAAGTGGAGAGTGAGTGTCTTACCCGTGCCGGGCCGAGAGGCGGAAGCCCTTTCTCTGCCAAGGTCTGGCGTCGAGGCAAAGCCACCGGTGCCTGTGTTCTCCTCCCCCTCCTCTGTGTGCACGGCTTCAGTGCTTGGTGTCCTTGCCGGGAACGCCCCTTGGGGCGGTGTAGTCAACAGAGGCGAGACGATCGGAGAAGCCCCCTATGGCTCCCCTTGGTGCTGCTCCTCTCCTGCATCCACGGCACGGTTAACACTGAAGCATCACGCATTACACACTTGATCGAGGGTGGGTGGTGGACTCACGCTGGGGGCTGGGCTGGGGGCTGCTGTCTGGGCTGCTCGACACCACCAGTGGCGTACTGGAGGTGCCTTCCGGGGGCTGGCCGCTCGCTGAAATCCTAGCCCTCTTTATCCTTTGGGCCAGCGTCTCCACATCCCTACAAGATGAAGACAAGTAAGCAACGCCTTTCTGGGGGTGTGTAAGGAATGAGGGAGGAAAGCACAGGCTTACTCTTCGTTCTCTTCCTCCTCTTCCTCTGTTGCTTTCCTCTTCCGCTCCGGGCTGAGAGGCCCGAGCTCTCTCTCCGGGCTGAGAGGCCTGAAGTCAAACAAGTCAAGCCCAATCCCCGTGCCAATGTTTGCTGGCGAGGGGGGAGGTGATGGCGTCTGGGCGCGCTTGGACGACGAAGAAGCAGATGTCCTCTTCTTCGACGCCGCGGCCCTCACTGTTTTCTTCATCGCCACCGCCCTCGTTTGGCGCACGGGCGCTTTCTAGGCTTACCGCAGCTGCACGACCCGGTCAAGGTGGACCAGCTCGCTAGAGGTGGCCCGCCGTAGGACCCGCTTCTTTCCGGTGATCGGGGGATCGGCGATCGCGGTCTTCCCCTCCTCGGCCTCATCCGACAACGACCCGTCGGCAGCGTCTTCAACAAGGGGAGCCCCGGTGTCGGCGCGCGGGCCTCCCCAGTGGCTGCTGCCCATCGGGCGAGCTCCCCCTCCTCCGCCTCCACTGCAACCTTGTCAACCACGCCGCCGGTGCTGCCTGCCTCCTTGACAAGCTTTGCCTCCTCCGCGGCAAGTGTCACCTCCTCCACCCTGGCGGCGAGATAGTCCAGCTTCGCCAAAGAGGTGTCCTGGATAAGCCATGGCTCGTTGGTGACGTATATCTCATGCAGGGTGTCGAAGAACTCGTGCACCACGAGCCCATCTGGCTCAACCCAGTTCGGGTCAAGGCCGTGCGCGTTGAAGAGCGGCATCATGGTGATGATCTCGTTCCGACGAGAGTTGTTGCTCAGCAGGACAACTCCCGCCGGCAGCTTGAAAACAGGCTCCTTGTCGCCCTTGCCGGCCTTTGCGGCGGACTTGGCAAGCTTGCCGGACCGCTCGACCTCGCCCTCGTGGTCGACCTCGAGCTGAAAGATTCACTGGAAAAGATGGGCGTGCCGCAGCACCATCAGGTTGTTGTCGACGCCGAGGCGCAGCCTCATGATGTCGGCGGTGTTCACGAAGAGACAGGCCGACCTCCCCTTGTCATGCAAAGCAGCAATCCGACGGCGGATGAAGTCCGCCTTGATCATCTCGAGGGTGATCCCGACCTGCGTGAGCCAAAGAATCCTGGTGGTGGCAACCGTCAGCTTCGCGTCGTCGGCGTCGACGTCGTCCCACTCGCCGCCATGGACCGGCGACTTCTGGCGAACCTAGCAGAATGCTGGCGGGTCCTTCTCCTCAATCCAGCCCAACCGGCCCCGCCATTCTTCCCACCTCTCCTTCGGGGCGCCGTCTGGGTACGCCCCCTTGGCCCTCGGGATCCAGGCGACGCAGCCAGCAATGGCGCCCCCTTTTTGGATCCGAGGGGAAAAGTAATGGCGGAAGAGCACCGTGCTGGGGTGCACCCCGACGAAGCCCTCGTAGAGATGGGCGAAGAGGGCCATGCACGCCACAGCATTCAAAGTAAAATCCAAGTGGCGGAAGCCATAGGTGTGCATGATGTCCTTGAAGAAATCAGAAAAGTGGGGACAGAGCCCACAAGACAAATAGTCGACGAAGAAGGGATACTTGATGTGGGGAAGGCCCGGCGCTGGCGGGGACGACGTGCATAGCTGGATGCCCCGTCTTCTCCCCCCCAGTCTTCACTCCCCACAGATCCTTGAACATTTCCCGAAGCTCGGGCACACCAACCGTCGAGGGGAAATAGGCGGACTGCGCCTGCCGCGCCACTAGCTCGCTCTCCGGCTGCTCCGACACGCCGACATCCTTCGCCGCTCCCTTGCTCTTGGTGGACTTAGGCGCCATGGCGGCTGCGGGAAGCAAAAAAGTAGAGGATGGCGGAAGCACGGCGGCGGTGGGCGGAGGCAGAAAGGCTCGAGAAGGAGGAAGGAAGGGGGCGGCGGTTCTGAGATTGGAGGAAGATGCAGGGGAGGGGTAATGTGAACAGCGCGCTCGCGGTTATTCCTTTTTATGGGTAAGGCCCGGGCCGCCTCCTTTCCCATTAACTTCGATACGACGCATGCGCACGAGTGATGTCCCACGCATGCCTCCCACATCATGCAAACACACAACCCCCACGTCGCGCGTTCAACGCGGGTCGTGGGGAAGCGCAGTGGAAGGAACAGTGGCCGCGGTAAAAATCCGCCCCAACTGCCCGCACACCGTTCTGGGCCTGGCCCAACAACGCGTTGCGCTTATGTGTGGACCAGGCCCGGGGGATCCCGTCGGTGTACAAAAGTAGGGGCTCTGCTTTTGACCCCTTTACTTGCGCACGGGCAGTCAGAGCCTCCCGCCACGGCCAAGCATAACAAGGCAGGGAAGGAAAGCCAGAGAGAAGCCGAAGGCACAAAGCAGACAAAGCAACGACAAGGGCCAAGCCCACACAGATCGAATGGGCGAAGCAGGTTCCCCCGATAAGGAACCTTGCCGGGGAAGCCTCAGCAGCCCCGGCAAGACCCTTGCCGGGGCAGCCCGCCCACAGCAGCTGAGCGAGCCACACTTGAGCCCACCAATGCTACACAAACGCGTCAGGACAGGGCTCGGGAGGCACCTCCGTGGTGGCATGCAGATCTTTGTGAAGACATGAAATGCTCAAGGTCAAATGAGGATAGAAAGGCAACTGTCCTCACCGAAGAAATGCACAAGACCCCCGGCAAGATCCTTGCCGGGGACGCCAGCATGCCACGGCAAGACCCTTGCCGGGCCACCCAGCAAGACCCTCGCTGAACCCATCGACAGGGCCGCTGCCAGGCCCACGCCAGCTAAGTCTTCGCCGCCGTTCGCATATAGCTGCCGACCCAACTAGTTGGGCATGCGCTTGCGTGGCAACATGCAGTCCTTCATGGAGGCTCCACCACCGCGCCACCTCAACTGCCTGCCTACCTACATGGCACCGCATGCACCGCTGGCCGGGGCGCATGTCGAAACGAGGAGGAGCAGCGACAGACGAGGCAGGCTTCGCTCCCGCCCCCGATAAAGTGGAAGGACACCTAAGATCCACATTGAATGCGCTTTGTCCTGTAATAGCAGCGATAAGCTCACAACACTGTAGCACTTTCCACCACCTATGTTCCCCTTTCGCCTATAAAAGGAAGCCCATGGCACACTGAGAAGGGATTGGGCTCTTTAGAACCTGGCAGCACCTAGAGCTAGTTCGAGAGCTCAAGAACACTAATACATCCACCAAAGCAAGATCATATGGTTTTACGCATCTTTGCAGCCCAAACCTGGGTAAATCCCCCTTGTGTTGTCTACTAGTCTCGCTCTTCTCACGATCCCCGTGCCCCGCAACGATAGAAGGGATTCTAGTGATCCCATAGGTGTCATTTCCCACTGACACAGTGACACAAAACGTAGGACTAACTCCAGCAAACTATAGCCATACTTCACTGGCCACACCACTATCCACACCACACAGGATCTGCACTCTCACAAAAGTTATGCTCATTTCAATAACCATAGCACCAGCCGTACCACAAAAAAATCCCACGCCAGCAAAAAGTACAGCAAGTCCACCGGATGAAGACCTATCCCAACTACAGAGATGGCCAATTCCAGCATATTGGAACCCCATTCCAGTTATTACCAGTTTAAAGACAATCCTTTTAATGTTATTAGGGACTATGTGCATATATTCCCGTCATGGGAAGATTATAGTGAAGACAAACACCATTTTCACATCTTCCTGTCCCACTTACGTGTAAGTGCTATTATTCATGGTGATTATTTTCCTATTTTCTGCTGATTGAACACATCAATGGTTTACATTACATTGATGTAAGTAGGCGAGGGTCAATCTGGATGGTCATGACAAGCAAAGCTTGCTTGCGCCTTTCAAGGAAGCATTGCAGCAGTATCATTGTTACCTGAGGAAATCACACTTTCATGGCAAGTCTATAAACGAATTTCTAGTGAAGTCTCCTATGCTAAATTTATAAGACATTGAATGCAAAAACCTTGTTATGCACTGGTCTCATTCCCAAGATGAGGTACTATCTATGATATCACATGACAATTTGAACTTCTACTTTTCCGCATGTGCCTTACGGATCTCTTTTGCAGGAAATCTGCTTGAAGAAGAATTATGGTTTGGAAAGGATGACAGGATATCGCAAATATGCTGCTCACTGCTTTGCTCTTGTTAGTACCTGTTGTCCAGTATCATTGTACTTGCATTCATACCTGGTTCATTATGTGATAGTAGTATGCATGATAGCTTGCTTATCAATTGTTCACTCCAAATTATCTGATCTGTATCAATAGTTACATTAGTGTAGAATAAATACAATGCCAATGAAAAAGTTTAGCTCTGCATTGTTCTTGTAAGCACCTGCTATCCTTTATCAGTGTACTTATTTGACAACTAGTTGTTCATGTACCATCACTTTGCAGCTTATTTTCATTTTCCCTCCATTTTCTACACATTAGATCTATATTTACTCTTACCGTAAGGTTGGATAACACCAATGGTACTGAAGAAGTTTAGCTCTGCATTTCACTTGGTTGTACCTTTTGCCTGTATCGCTATACTTAAATTTATAGCTACTTGGTTATGTAGCATCACTCTTCATCTTATCTTAAATATCCTCCATTTTTTCTTATATTATCACATCAATATTTACTCTTAACAAAATGTAGAATAACTGTGGTAAACTTCTTGAATTCCCCCCCCCCCCCATCAGCATGGACAAGGGCTTTATAGAGCCGGTCTTCTCCACTAATGTAAGTTTTTCCATCTCCAACCTTCAAACTTTGTGGTGTATATTTGGTTAGGCATGGCTGCAACAGTTGTTTATTTTTGGAGTTTGCATCAAATTGCATGTTTAAAGTTTATTATGTAGTTCATAAACAAAAGTTTGTCCTTCTCAATTTAAGTTTTCAGATGTACAACCAAGTTCCTTCTTCATACCATGTAAATTAAACTATACAAAGCAAGTGATCTTCATTTGCACTACATGTAAGCTCCTGTTCTTGATCCGTAATCCAGTGTTGTGGTGAACCTACCCACTACAGCACAATGTCATATTCTGCAATGTCTTAACTATGAACAATGTCATATCATTCTACTACTATTTAAACTATCTGTTTATTTGCCAATCTGAAATGGGATAAATTGATAGCACACTAACCATTGCTATTTATGAGTTCTTGATCTGTAATCCAGTGGTGTCGTGAAGATGCCAACTCCTTCACAATGTCATTTCCTACCATATCTTAACCTGAACAATACCATGTTGTGTTAATGCTATTTTGAACTGTGTCACTTTATTCGTTAATAAGAAATTTGATGAATTGTCAGCACTGATAGTTATATGTGCAAAACCTGTCATTTGTCTGCTTGTTTCTCTTTTAGAGCGAGGAGGATATAAGCGTCAAGCAAGTGTAGTCTCATCATCTTTCTCAGCTGCTTGCGCAGTAGCTCCCGAGCAGGGCTAACCTTTCTTGAACTCTATTGAAGTGTTGTCGGTTTTGTATAGTACTTTGTCGGCGTGTTTATTTGCACTGGTGGGTATCTTTGATGCCCAGTGTATGTAATCTGATGTCTGCTTGTGCTTTATTATCATAGTGGCGAACTTTGATGCCCAGTGGATGTAATATGCCATAATTTCTTAATTATATAGTCTAGGTTTTTTTCTTATTCCCGATGTTGTAGTTATTTTACTGTATATATATCCTGTCTTCTCTCCATGCAAAGTAAACTGGCCAAACCATAAAATTATTGTACATAATCGAGCCGTCATGCAAATCACCATGTATGGGCCGCATCATGGGCCCAGTCATCTTGGTCCGTTAACAGGCCTAAATGTAACCTAGCCCACTAGTAGTTTCGGGCCTTTAATAGGCCGAGTAAACCATCGGCCCTATTTTCAGAAGAAAATTCAATCAGCTTTAAGGAGGCTCAAAGGTAGGTTGGGCCTGAAATGTGCCGAACAACTCATGGGCCGACAACAGGCGGAAATAAGCCCCTTCCCATGATTGTGCCAATCACATCACGGGCAGTTAACAGGCTAAAATTGACTCAGTCCTTGTTTGGCCCAATCAGATTATCGGCTAGGAGCAGGCCGGATGCAAATCGGGCCATAGTTAGGCCCAATTATATGACGGGCTTTTAACACGCCAAAATAAATATAGGGCCGAAATGTTAAACGGGCCTTTAACAGGCCAAAACTAATATCAGGACGTATTACTAAATGGGCCTTTAGCAAAAAGATATCCTAACCGGCACTTAAGTGGGCCCAAAAGCATAGGGTCTAGTTGATGGGCCAAATGTGATATGGGCCATAATTTAGCCCAAAGGCTCTTAAAGGGCCAAATCTGATATGGGCCGTAATATGGCCTAGAACGTGGTAAGCTATTAACAGGCTAGATCTTATATGGGGACTTATTAGGCCCACAACATGGCAGACTGTTAATGGACTGGATCAAATATGGGCCGACATTTGGCCCAAAACATGGCAACCTATTAACGGGCCGACCCAATAGTGTCTTCAAAATTGTCGGCGTCCTGGACATGGGGGTATCCAGTCTTACCTGCCTGCGGCCCACCACGTGGCTCCGTCGACGGCCTGGTACGGCCCAGCTTTAACACCAACACAGCAATAACCTCGCGAGGCGGGCGACGCCAAGAGCCCGAAGGAATTGGCCTCCTCAGGAGGGCTCCTGAGGGGCCGAGCGTTCTATGCAGCTACCTCACGAGGCTCACCTGACGTGAGCCATGACGACCAAGGCCAGGCGGGCGCCAGGTGGGTGCCAGGCGGGTGCAGAGCGCAGGTTTCCTCTTTGGTGCAAGGGGGGCAAGCCACAGGCGCGGAGTCCCGAGGAATCAGCCAAAGGTTTCCATTATGGTGCAACGAGACCAAGACCGCCAGGATGGCAAGATGGAGGTCATCACCGAGCCCACCGCAACATCACGGCCAGAGGCTTTTCGCAGGCGAAGACTACTTTTGTCAGGATAGACTGTACTACTTGTCCCCTTTCAAATCCCGCCGTTGTGGAAACCCTTCCCGCTCATATTTGGGAGGAGGACCAAGGCACTATATATAGGACTTAGCCACACCATACAAACAGACCGAAACCAGAACAAGTAGAGCACCACCCCAGCTCAAGAACACCTCACCTCGTGAGGCTTGTGCATCCTTTAAACCAGTTCATTAATAGCCCCTCGAGTAAATCCACCACAGCACACTAGAGTAGGGTATTACACCACAATGGTGGGCCGAACTAGTATAAAGCTATGTTCTTTGTGTCTCTGTGGGCTCTTCGTGCTAGGCTAGGGAGGATCGCAAGTAGGCAGGCTGGACAACCTGAGATCTCCGCACGCAACCAGTGTTCGAACCTCTCACAGGTTGCCGGATCCCAAAATCCGACATTTGGCGTGGTAGGTAGGGGTGCATCAGATCTCCTCTTCCATTAACCAGTCCTCCTCCGCTCCACCGACACTATGGCCGATGCCCCGAGAGCCCACGTCGAGCACTGGGTCGTCCAGACCTCCTCGACAGCACCCACCGGTGAAGAAGACCTCCACTCTGGCCTGCTCGCGGCCCGCATTTTGCTAGGGCGACCGACAGCGAGGGGCGTGTGGTGCAGCCTTCTCCTCTGGCGCTGCTTCATAGCCGCGCAGCTGCGCGATCTGCGAACTACGCTGCAGCAACTGCTCCGCACTCGCGCAAGGAACAAGCGAACATGCGGGCAGCGGTCATCGTGGCCCGTGAGCTTCTGCGGTGCAGGCTGCTTGAGAGCGGCCATGACGCCCTGCTGGAGTGGGTCGCCGAGCTGCTAGACGCGGCGTGAAGGGGGGCGACACCATTCTGCACCCTCCCCACATCGCAGGCAATGGCGGGGGCACGCGCTCATCCCCAACACAGCCGCGCGCCCTCTCCCAGGGGCCATGGAGAGCCTCTCGATGCCAACCAACCTCGTGGAGCAGCCCGCGCTGCCCCAACCGTGCCCCCTCGGCACGAGGCTGCTTCATACGACACCACTAGGGGTCGCGTGGGAGTGTCGGCCCCTGGCCAGCAGGACCAGAGGATGGCAGAAGGGAGCGGGAGTATTAGGCGGTCCGGCGGCGCCCCTAGTGTGAAGGTCCCGAAAGCCTACATTCCCGTTGCGATGGATCCAAGGCGCGCGCTAGGAGAGGGCCTCAGCCGATCCCGCACGCTAGGCTGGGGGCTGGACATACACGAGGCCGAGCTCTCATTCGAACGACCACCAAAGGCAAGCAGACATCCCCAACAGCGGCAGCCTCCGAGTACAGTTAACACTGCAGGGGCACACTTACACTTACCATGGATCGCAGGTAAAACAAGACGTGACGACTGCCATGACCCTCAGGATGGCGGACCCTCCTCAGGAGCTTGAAGGACGTTGGGAGAAGCGCAGGGGGAGCTTGGCGGCGGGTGAGGGTGCTCTAGATTAGGGGGTCCTCGGACAGCCGGACTACGTACTTGTGCCGGACTATTGGACTCTGAAGATACAAGATTGAAGACTTTGTCCCGTGTCCGGGTGGGACTCTCCTTTGTGTGGAAGGCAAGCTTGTCAATTAGGATATGTAGATTTCCTTCTCTGTAACCGACTCTGTGTAACCCTAGCCCCCTCCAGTGTCTATATAAACCGGAGGGTTTAGTCCATAGGACAAGAACAATCATAATCATAGGCTAGCTTCTAGGATTAAGCCCCTAGTATCTCGTGGTAGATCAACTCTTTTAATACTCATATCATCAAGATCAATCAAGCAGGAATTAGGGTATTACCTCCATAAAGAGGGCCCGAACCTAGGTAAACATTGTGTCCCCTGCCCCCTATTACCATTAGCCTTAGACGCACAGTTCGGGACCCCCTACCCGAGATCCGCCGGTTTTGACACCGGCATTGGTGCTTTCATTGAGAGTTCCACTATGACGTTGAAAAGGGTTTGATGGCTCGCCTTGTTATCAACGACAACATCACCTCTTGGGGAGCCCTAGCTTTAGGACAAACCCTCCGACTGGGCGGCTTCGTCATGACTACCCGTTCGGCCGCCGCGTCGACGATGAATTCTCGGGTCATCCAAAACAACCTCCACGTCATCTCGGAATACACCGAGCAAATGGATCCAATGGAGCTCTCGTCCTTGATCAAGCTCTTGGATCGCATCGCCGCCTTGGGAGTCACTATGGATTATGATCGGATTGGGCTTAAACCCGATCAAAGGGAGATTAACTCTCTGCCGGTCACCCATCAGATAGCAGTGGTGGAGGAGCAATGCGCTGATTCTTCCTCTATTTTGAGGACGAACTATGTCCGGATTCCCGAGCTCTCCGAGCCGAATACCAGTCTGTGGGGGGACATGACCCAGGCTCCAAACTTACAATCGAACAGCAGGCCAGAAAAATTTGGCAACATCCCGGAGCCCGAACTGCCAAGTTCGGAAGCTCCTCTGCCCCTGGGTCTCAGATTGGGTCAGGGTTTGGACTTAAATCTACCCACCCACCCAGATACAAGCGATCTTTCCCACATTAGACAAGAGTCCCAAGAGACAATACATCACTTTTGGGCCAGATTCCTCCTTGTAATGGGCAAGGTCAAGGACTGCCATGAGGAAGACGCAATCTCATTCTTTTGCAAAAATTGCACGGACAAGGGAATCCTCAACGCCATAAGTCGCCGTAACATAGCACACTTCGTTGACTTGGCGGCCATAGTATAGAAGTACTGTGCGATGCAAAGCGCTTGGAAAAGTAAAGAAAAATTCTGGGATCCTCCGGCCCTCACTAAACCCCTCATCCGAACTAAAAGGGTGCACTATCGCGAGTCACCCGATCCAATTACGAAGAAACCAAAGCCCACTACTGGGCGTGGAACCGTATTGGAGGGATGGCTCAATGGGCCATGCAAAATTCACACCACACCGGATACCATACCAACACAAAGCCTTAGAGCATGTTGGATACTTCAGCAGGTGGCCAAGAGCGGCAAGGATCTCCTCATTAACGATACCGCAGAGCATCATCCCATAGAAAACAATGATACAGTATTGAAAGTCTCTAAGACTTTCGCCTCAAATAACAGGTGCAAGGGAGCACTCCGCAGCCTCGCCGAAGTCTGCCACGTTCCAGCACTAAATCCATTGAATGACACAGCAATAACCTTCAATGCCAGTGACGAACCTCAATTCCGAACAGTCCGAGCACCATCCGCTTTGGTCCTTAGTCCAATTATGGACGACTTCCAGCTTACTAAAGTGCTCATGGACGGTGGCAGCAGATTAAACCTCATCTACGAGGAAACTCTAAACAAAATGGAAATAGACAAGAGCCACATGGAGCAAAGTAGCATGACCTTCAGAGGAATTATCCCTAGTTGGGAGGCACGATGTGCGGGAAAAATCACACTAGATGTGGTATTCGGCACGCCGGAGAATTACAAGTCCGAAGAAATCACATTCCAAGTGGACCCGTTCAATAGCGGATACCACGCCCTTTTAGGACGAGATGCATTCACAAGCGTCCAAGCTATACCCCATTACGGGTACATGAAGCTCAAGATGCCCGGGCCCAATGGAATCATCACTCTAGCCAGTGATCCGGACATGGGACTACGCGCCGAAAACAAAACCGCCGCCCGGGCCCTTGCGGCATTATCCGAAGCCCTCGTTGCCGAAGAACTAACTACGCTACGCTCCACAATGGACAGGGACGATGTGATACTTGACAAATGATCCAAGTCCACCTATTTCAAACCAGCCGACGAAATAGTCAAATTCCAAGTCCACCCGATGGACTCTACAAAAACAGCATCCATCGTGGAACAGCTGAACCCCACAATAGACGCTGCACTGCGGACGTTCTTGTGCGAGAATTGGGACATCTTCGCTTGGCACCGTTTAGACATGCCCGGTATCCCACGCAGGCTGGCCGAACATAGCCTAAACATACTGAAGGGATACAAGCTGTCCAAGCAGACTCTTTGGCGTTTTTCAGAACCTAAACGACAAGCCATGGGAGAGGATCTAGCCAATTTACTCGAAGCTGGATTCATAAGAGAAATAAAACACCCGGACTGGCTAGCAGACCTGGTGATGGTACCAAAGAAGGACAAATCCTGGTGCCTATGTGTCCATTTCAAGGACCTCAATAAGGCTTGCCCCAAGGATCCCTTCCCTCTCCCCCGCATTGATCAAATGATCGACGCTACTGCAGGACACGACTCATTGTGTTCCCTCAATGCATACTCCGGATACCATCAAATCAAGATGGCGGAGTCCGATCAAGCCGCAACGGCATTCATCACTCCATACAGCCCCTTCTGTTTTAACACCATGCCTTTTGGGCTCAAAAATGCCGGTGCAACCTATCAACGCACGATTCAGACATTCTGGAAAAACAAATCAGCAAAACAGTTGAGGCATACGTAGACGACGTGTTCATCAAAACCAGACACGTCAAATCTTTAATAGACGGCCTGAGGCTTAAGTTCGACAATCTTTGAACATATGACATCAAGCTCAATCCGGAAAAATGCGTTTTCGGCGTTCCTGCCAGAAAGCTCCTGGGTTTTGTCCTCTCCAATAGAGGAATTGAAGCAAATCCGGTTGAAATCCGAGCTTCGTCATAGTTGGCTACCCCAACAGACCTCAAGCAAATCCAGAAACTAACTGGATGCGTGGCTGCCTTAAGCCGCTTTATCTCCCGATTGGTAGAAAAGGCACTACCTCTCTATCGCCTTCTTCTATGCACCGAACACTTCGAGTGGACGGATGTGGCTACGGCCGGACTGGAAGAAATAAAGGCCTTCTTGGATAGCAATCCAATCCTGGCTGCACCAAACATCGACGAACCCATGCTGTTATATATAGCCGCAACGCACCAAGTTGCAAGCGCTGTGCTCGTCGTCAAACGAGAGGAGGACGGACATAAGTTCCCACTTCAAAAGGCGGTATACTACGTATCCACTGTCCTCACACCATGCAAGTCACGGTACCCACATTATTAAAAGATAGCATACACAGTGTTCATGGCATCCCGGAAACTACGACACTACTTTCAAGAGTGTTCAATCACGGTGGCCTCCGAAGTACCACTCAACGATATAACAAATAACCGTGATGCCACGGGCCAGATTGCTAAGTGGTCTATCGAGCTCCTTCCGCTCGACATCATATACAAACCACGGCGAGCCATTAAGTCACAAGTGTTGGCTGACTTCGTCGCCGAATGGACAGAAGCCGAACTCCCTAAAGAGTACGGCGTGTACTCCAATTGGATCATCCACTAAGATGCTGGCTGGTCTGGGAGCGGGCGTTGTCCTAACATCCCCCACTGGAGATACAGTCCAATACGTACTCCAAATATTATAAGAGGCTCTGTTCCATGGTCTTCGGATGGCGGTCTCCATGGGCATTCAACGCCTAGAAGTGTGTGGGGATTCGAACCTCGCAATATCTAAAATGAATGGAGACTTTGACGCCAAGGACCCGAAAATGGCGGCTTACCGCAACACCCTCCTCAAGATGTCATCTCGGTTCGAGGGGCTCGAATTCCATCATGTGGTCCGAGAAAACAATCAAGCGGCGGACATCCTCGCCCACATCGGCGCTAAGCGCAACCCCGTCCCACGTAATCTTCTTGGAAAGGCTGTTCAAGCCATCCATGGTGTGGCAAGGGGAAACCGCCAATACTAGTCCGGATCCGACCACAACCCCAGATCCCAAACACACTGACATAATCGGAGGCTCCGCCACCGAAATAACACCTTCGGCCCACGTAGTCATGGTTCTCATCGCCCCTTGGACTGAACCCTTCTTAGCCTACCTAAATAGGCAAGAACTCCCCGAGGACCAAAACGAGGCACATTGCATTGTGCGGTGCTCTAAAGCCTACTAGGTGCACGAGGAAGAGCTTTATAAGAAAAGCGCTACCGGAGTACTCCAAAGGTGCATCTCCGAAGAGGAAGGGCGGCATCTTTTGGCCGAAATTCATGCTGGACTCAGCGGCCACCACACCGCAGCTCGGGCCCTTCTAAGCAAGGCCTTCTGCACAGGTTTCAACTCCGACAGCCCGAGCAGACGCACAGGACCTTGTCTAACATTGCGTTGGTTGCCAGTTTTTTGCAAATCAAAGCCATATGCCACCTACCGCTCTCCAAACAATCCCCATAACTTGTACCTTTGTGGTCTTGGGGCTCGATATGGTCGGACCCCTTAAAGGAGGAAGCCATAAGAAAAAATACCCATTGGTCATGGTAGATAAATTCACCAAATGGATAGAGGCCAAACCAGTTAAAACGGCTGAATCCGGACCAGTGATAGACTTCATATCAGGGGTTGTACATCGTTACATTGTCCCCCACAGCATCATCACCGATAATGGCTCCAACTTCACAGTCGACGAGGTGAAAACTTGGTGCGGCAACATGGGCATTAAGCTCGATTACACCTCCGTCTATCACCCCGAAACAAACGGTCAAGTCAGACGAGCAAATGGTCCTATTATGTGCGGCATCAAAATCCAGACTAGTGCGATCCTTGAAGGAATCAAATACGCATTGGGTCGAGGAGCTCGACTCCGTAGTATGGGGACTGTGGACCACGCCGAATCGCACTACTGGATACACACCATTCTTCATGGTGTACGGCGCAGAGGCGGTATTGCCTTGCGATATCATTCATGACTCACCACGAGTGTGCATGTATGAAGAGAGAGAAGCCGAGCTTGATCGGCTGGACATCCTAGATGCCCTGGAGGAGGAGCGCGACATTGCAAAAGCCCGTTCCGCATTCTATCAGCAACAGGCTCGAAGGTATCAGAGCAGAGAAGTATGGGCCAAAACTTATAATGTTGGTGAACTTGTTCTACGCCTACTGGAGAAGAAAAAGGACAAGCTCAAGCCCAAGTGGGAGGGCCCCTTCATCACTGATAAAGTTCTCACCGTAGGAGCATACCGCCTGCGTGATGCATCAGATAATCGACTCGAGACGAACCCATGGAACGCGTCCAGACTCCGAAGATTCTACGCCTAGCGCCGAACTTTGTGTTCATCTCCTTACCTCCCCCCTTTTTGAATTATATCCTCTTTCTTTCTTTCTTTTATGGCCCTAAAATGCTGCAAGTGTGACTCGACTACACAATGTTGACGTGCTATGTGCGCTCACTATACCCGGGGGCTTCTTATACAGAAGCTTAATACAATTGTCTTCCAAGCTTCATGCCCACTACATATGTGTCACTTTTCCATATGTACCTTTTCTTCACCATTATATGCTTCGATATGACTTAAGTTTTGGCCAAGCTGGGTTGCCTGGCTCCTGTGTTTATGCCCTACATTCCTGTTAGTTCGGCTAGGGCATAAGGGGAGCACCTCTACGATTGTTACTGCCGGGTCCGCCGGATGTGTGCCTCAGACTGGGTGAAGCCGAAAGCTAGCATTCTTAAGGGAATATTCGGTCGGTGAACAAAAGATGTTTCCTGCTTATTACAGTATAAACCCCCAGGGAAAGGAACCCTTAATGGAACTATTCTCTCTAGAAGATGTTTCTTACTATCCATGTAATATAACATAGCTAGTTGGGTACTTGTTTGTTCAAGCACTTATGACCCCTACGCCTGGTTTCCACGCATACCCCGGTTTACATAACTGAGCGGGTATTCGGATACACTCCGGACTGTCGGGTCCGGAGGTTGAAGCGAAAAGGTCCGCCATGACAAATGATTTACAATCCGTCTAGGGACAAAATATGTCACTTGAAGTACACAGTCACTTAAACTGGCTAAGTTCCTCTTATATACCATCCAACAGGCTATCTAGCCTACAATCCTGTTGGGAATACTTTGCGGCTAATCCTACCTAGTCATATACTAGACTAACGGGAATTTCTTTCCCATCTGACCCTACAGGTCCGACCTGGGCCATGTGATTCGGATTAAACTTGGTGTACGCGTTTTCACCATGGCCCAGGCTTCCCTCGCACCTTGTCGACAGGCCGATATCTTCCATAAACGGAAGCGCCACCGCGCTCCCTTGAGCATCTCTACAAGCTCCCCCATGCCTCCTGGCAGGAAGGCAGATGGCCACAAGGCCTGGGCAATACCCTGCATCACCTGCCCAACTTGTTCGTGCAGTTGCGAAAGCTCTTGCAGAAGATCGCCTGCAGATCTGGGCATGTCATCTTCGGTATGACCTGTTAGCATACCTACAGACATAACTCCGTTAGCCCGTTTCTTCGCCGAACTGTATAAATGTTCATTTGAGCACATACTAAAAATTCCGCGTCGAAGCCTCTTGTTCTCCTTCATGGAGTCAGCAAGCTGGGCCTGAACATGTTCCAATTCAACGCCCAACGGGGTATTGGCATCCTAGAGATCGTTTTTCTCCCTAACCCGTGTAAGCACGGGCTTGCCAGCCTCTAGCTGTCGTTGAGCATGTTGCTCATCCTCTTGTACGATCTCTGGATCCACTCCGGGGTTGTCTGCAAAATCTATTGATAGATTTGCGAGCATGCTGAGTACTAATTGGTACACGTGATTACATTCTTTATGATCGAGACAAGTATTACCAGATGAGGCCTTTTTGGATTCCTCCATTCCGGCAACTGCGGCCCGTAGTTGTGCTTTCCACTCCTCCAGCTCTTGAGACAAATGGGTATTCTTCTCTGTAAGAACCTATGCATACAATGATCCTTAAATTAGTTGTGCCAACTGTTTCAAGTCTTAGGGGCTACTGATATACATAATTATCAGATTTTTCTTACCCGTATATCCTTTAAATACTAGTCTGTGGCTCTAGCAAGCCCACCTTGAGCAGCTCGGATGTACGCGTCTCCCGAGTTGAAGGCCCGTCGACGCGTGTGATTCATAATGCTCTCCACTTTGGAATTTGTAGCGGATATCATATCTGCATCCTTTGTAGGAGGACCATCCGGCATTTTCCCCACGTTAGCCTCCGCCCTTGAGTCCGGTTCTGGAGTCTGGCTGGTGGAGGCGTGGCCAGCAGGATCTCCGGACATAGTCCGGCGGGTGCCTTTTCTTCCAGGGGACAATGGACATTGTTATATTTTAAAGACGATAATCACGGGGCAGGTTTTAAATCATACCTCTGCGACAGCATCTCGGTCCTGACCCCCTTCCTTTTAAGCCTACACGGCTTGGGCGCCCCTTGTTGGTGAGTCGCCGCGGGTTCGGCACAGCGCCCCGATGGCCTTCCCTATAAAGTGCATTACGTGTGCGGTGGGTAAGGCGTAAAGAAGGGATCCTTCCCGGAAGTTAGGACTTCGGTTTTACTTACATATGATGCAGGGAGTAGGCCAGGATATTCGGCTATGATGGCCACCAAGGCACCATCACAGCTTGCCTGGTAAAACATCCTGTCGACGAGTTCCACAAATATGTCTGGATCTTCTTCAAGTCCGGGGTGGAGGGCCTGGTTGGGGTCCTCTGGCTGTGGAGGCGGGTTGTGGACCTCCCTCACAGCTTTTCGCAGTTCCTGCTATGAATTAGCGAGGTAAATATTTGTGATGTAAGAATGCAGGAATGAATGGAGTTGAGTAAAAGATAGCAGCTCACCCAGCTTGGGGGGTTGTACATGGAAAATCCATCCTGTGGCTTAATGCGGATAAACTCCTCTTCTTCTCCTTTATACAAATCGGACAATATTTTCGCCAAGGCGGTGTCGGAGTCCGGACCTTTCCGACCGCAGCGGGTGGCATCATCCTCTCCATTAAAGGGCCACATGGGACGCCCCCGATACTGGAGTGGCTGCACCCCCCGCATTATGCATATTGACATAACCTCGATTATTGTTAATCCTGATTTGCCAACGTTTTTATCCTGTCCATCAGATAAAGGACATCTCTGCTATCTTCCTCCTGGGGGCTCCGGGGACACCAGCTGCAGCGTTTCTTCAGTGGGGCATTGGTAAACTCATGAAGACCCATCCGGATAGGGTCCGAAAGGGGGACGTCCTCTATATAAAACCACTCCGAAGGCCAGTCTTCGTATGTCTTCTTCGGAGAGCCGGACAGGTATCTGGTCCCGGTGATGCGCCATATTTTGGCTCCGCCCACTTGATATATTGATCCCTCCTGATTGCGGGCGATTATGTAGAATAGCTTCTTCCATAGCTCGAAATAAGCTTTGCAGCCCAGAAATAGCTCGCAAAGGGCGACATAACCTGTGATGTGTAGTATGGAGGCAGGAGCGATGTTATGTAACTGGAGGCCGTAAAACTTCAGGAGCCTGCAGAGGAACGGATGGACTAGAAATCTGAGGCCCCTCAGCAAGTAAGGGACAAGGCATACTCGCTCCCCCCCTGGATGGGTTGGGGAAACTCTCTGCTTGCTCCCCGCCATCATAAGTTGCTAATCCAGCTTGGACGGGGACAAGATATGCAGGCGGGAGAAACCACTGTGTCTGCAGCTCCACCAACTGGCCGTGGGATATGGTGCACCTCATCCAATCACCTGACTTAGTGCTATGGGAGCGAGAGGAGGAGCTACGGCAGCCGGCCATGATGGGATGGTTCTTTCGGGCGCGCTCCGATGAATCCTCGCTTGGGGAAGATGGTGCGATTTGGATCTTAGGATCCCCATCTCTTTAATAGAAGATTTACTTACATGGTCAGGGTGGCAAATGTGAAATGCCCCGTCTTCTCGTATTCGCTCGACACATGGAGACTGCCATTATTACAGTATAGAAGCCGAGGTGTGTAACGTTAACGAGAAGCCGGACACTGCTCGTTACAAAAGCTACTCGGGGATTTGAGAAGAACCCGCCTTGCAATGCCGAAGACAATCTGCGCGTCGGACTCATCGTCATTAAAGCCTGGTTCAGGGGCTACTGAGGGAGTCCTGGATTCGGGTGTCCTCGGAAAGCTGGACTATGTACTTGTGTCGGACTGTTGGACTATGAAGGTACAAGATTGAAGACTTCGTCCGGTGTCCGGTTGGGACACTCCTTTGCATGGAAGGCAAGCTTGGCAATTCAGATATGTAGATTTCCTTCTCTGTAACCAACTCTGTGTAACCCTACTCCCCTCCGGCGTCGATATAAACCAGAGGGTTTAGTCCGTAGGACAAGAACAATCATAATCAGAGGCTAGCTTCTAGGGTTTAGCCTCTACGATCTCGTGGTAGATCAACTCTTGTCATACTCATATCATCAAGATCAATAAAGCAGGAAGTAGGGTATTACCTCCATAGAGAGGTCCTGAAACTAGGTAAACATTGTGTCCCCCGCCTCCTATTACCATTAGCCTTAGACGCACAATTCGGGACCCCCTACCCGAGATCCACCGGTTTTGACACCGACAGCGGGGCCTTCCTCACGCTGCGCGGAGCAGGATCCAACCTGGAGGTAGGTTCCCTGCCGGGGAAGGCGCCGGCGAGCCCTTCCCCTTGGCAGGGGGCCTATGATCACTGAGGATGCCATCAGCATCCCCCTGGCCCCTTGGTCTTGTCCTGGTTTCCGGTCTCCCCAACGGTGGTCAGGGGCGGCGCACGGTGGGGTCCTCGTCGGGCGACATGAAGCAAGGCTCGGGCCTGTGAAGGTCTCCGCTCATGACACTCTTAGGTAATAATGAGTGGGGATGTACACGCCCCGGAGTCTCCTGAGTGCCGCGCTAGCCGTCGACACTGTCCCCAATGACTATGCCCAGCCAGTGGAAGCACTTAGCTCCAAGATACTGAGAAGACTGAAGAATGAAGACCAGTTAGGTGGCGGACACGGTCGCCTGCCTTTTTCATCTCTTTTTGTACTCGCTTGTCGACTATTTGAAGCAGTGCGTTTTCTGTGCGTTTATAAAACGGGGGGAGTTTTCTTTTTTCTCATGTCGCTCTCTTGCCTTCAGTTCTTGTGTTCTTTTCTTGGAGCTCGTGGCTACTATCCTGCCCTCTAGCACCTCGCGAGTGGGGGCTGGGTACAGTGTGCGTGCTGGCGCTGATCGTTCCCCTCAGGGGCTCGAAGGTGCGGTCGCCCTGCGCGCCCACCTTGCCACAATCTGGCAGTTGGCTCCTCACGAGGCACTCTACGGCCAGCAGGCCCCTCAAGAGGCACAGGGCCTCGTGAGCCAGCTGCAGGCTTGCCTCGGGAGAAGGGGCGCTGCCGCGGCATCAGGCCTCACTCGGGACCCACGAAAGCCAAGATATGTCAAAAACAACTATCCCGTTCATCGGCTTGCAACCCTGTTGGGCCCCCATCCGGACGCTACTTCAAAAGCATTCAACAATCTCATATATCATAAGGGGCACCCCCTTCCCAAAGCGCTCTCACAAGGATATGTTTGAGTTGAATCTGCTACCCTCCTCGTCATCTCCACCCGCGCCAGCTCCTTCAGCTGCGAGCACGGCCGTGTCATGATCAGGAGTCAGCTCCTTCCCAAGAGCATCCACATGATCATCCACCCACTTGGCAAGCTTGTCTTGGGTGGCCGCAGGCACGGCGGCTAGTACGATGCTGAAGTCGAAGTGGGAGTCGAGGTTCAGGAGGTTGCTGAAGATGCGCAAGAGCGCACGCCCAAGGAGGCCCCGGCTCCTCAAGTCAATGAGCTGGCGGGCTTTTGCGGCTTGATCCTCCAGACGGGTCACGACAAATGTGAAGAGGCGGAGATGGCTGGCATAATCGCTCTCGTGCGGGTGGGGAGCGCTCTCATCACAAATGGCACCCAAGGCGTTGTTTGCTCTAATGCAAAGACCCTGGAGCATGGGGCCTTGTTCGCGCTCCAGCGTTCGGCGGCAGCACTTCTCACTTGAAGCCTTCTCCAGGAGGGAGGCGGCGTCCTCATCCTGATTCCGGAGAGAGGATATCTCGGCACGAGCAGAATCTAGGGTGGATTCAGAAGAAGCCAAGGCAGCCCGGGCAGCGCCCTCGCATTGCTTCACCGCCTGCAGCTCGGTCCTCAGGACGGAGATCCGACCCTCAAACTCAGCCTTGAGCAGCTCCAGGTCCATGCGGTACACTTCGGCTAGTTCAGCACGTGCCTTCGCCACCTTCTCCTCCACCTCCACCTGGACCTGAGCTTCTCAGGCGGCGACAGCATCCTTAGCCGTGGCAACCTGTCGCTCCCTCACCTCCAGCCTTTCCAGTGCCAAGCTATGATCCACGGCCTCCAGTGACAAGTCCTCATGGCGCCTCAGGAGCTCCACCTCGGCAAGGGCCACCTCAGCTGGTGAGGAGGCCAGCAGGGCACGATGCTCCTCGATTCCGCACAGCAGGGTAGCACTCGAAGATAGAAGATCCTTCTCCAGCTCCTCAGTCGCCTCGCGAAGCGGTTGGCTACCTCGGCCTCTTCCATGGCGCGAGCGCGAGCTTCTCGAGAAGCCGCAAGCGAGGCCTCAGCGCATGCCTTGGCCTTGTCTCGCTGAACCTTCCCAAGATTGATGGCCACCTTCAGCCACTGCCATTCACCCTCCAAGCAGCGGCTCTCCTCTTCAAGCCTGGTGTCGACGTTAGCGAGCTTCCCACCAAGATGGGCCATCGCACGCATCGCTTCACCAAAAAACCCAAAGCACACCACGCTACGCCCGTGAGCTAGCGCGAGCTGATCACTAAGATGTTCACCGGCTCTAGAGGTCGCTTGGGAGGCACTGGGGGCTCCGCCAGTGACCGGCTGGGGGCTGGCTGGTGGGGCCCCACAGCTTGAAGATGAAGGCTGCCCAGAGGACGCCCCCCTGCTGGCAATGACAAGAGGGAGGCTCACCAAGGCATCCTTCACCTCGCGGACAGAGTCGCGGGGCGAGAGAACATGGGGCTTGGCTCCAGTACACCCTCACCGTGTCGAGCTAGAGGGAGTCGGACTCATACCCTGCACAGGCTCAGGGCGCTGGCTCTTGGGGGTCTCCGCCTCCCGAAGTTTGCTCTCCATGATCCTGCAGAACCCGAGCCATGAGAAAACACTGCATGCTCGGAGATCGGGATCGAAGATTCTTACTCATCGGCGGCCACATATCTCCTCGGCTTCAGCAGCCGACAGGTTCCATCGTCGTAGCACGGGGACCTCTTCCTCTTCAGGAGCGACTCAAGGCACAGGAGGCGCCGACCTGGCCCCGATGGGCGATCCTCAAGAGGGGGAGCGTCTGGCATGATATCCGGAGCAGAGGTCCCAAGGGCAGGGGCGCCCGGCGTGGCGTCCTGGCTCATCGCTCTGGGGCCTTTAGTGGGCTCCTCGTTGCCAGCAGCAGCTCTGGGGCCACCGTCCCGGACGTCAGAGGCTTCTACCTCCGGAGCTTGGTGTCGCGCAGGCTCTGCAGCAGCCCTTGCTGGAACCCCAGAAGCCTGAGGCTCTCGAGCCTCTAACAAGGCTGAGCCTTCGGAGGAGTTCCCGACAGCTGATGGAGGTGTGCGTCCCCCTTCCTGCACACTTGGGGAGAGCACAACAGAATCAACCAGGAGAGGAACCACGAAGACTAGATTCTCACGGAGCCCGCAACGCCCTCGGGAAGCAACCTCCACTCATCGAACAGGGGCATCTGCCCCACGAAGGCCTCCTTGTTTGAGCACAGATAAAGGAGGCAACCACCCCCCGTGAGGTCAGCAGGCTCAGACTCGCCAGTCAGGAGCTTGACCACCACGCTCAGGGTGTCGGCAGCAAGCGACGGCTCCTGCAGCTTCATCGGGTCTCCAGCACCAGTGAAGTCCCACATCGGGCGAGAGTGGCGCTGGAGGGGAGCAAGGCGCTGCTTCATGAATTCCTTCACCACCATTGGCGCTATCACCCCCAGTTCCTGGAGCCTCGTCAACCTCTTCCATACAAAAGCAAGGCGCCGATCAATGAGCTTCACATGGCACCAGCCAGAGCTTGGCAAGGACGGCGACCTGGGAATCGTGAGCAGGGAGCTAAACATTCGTGCGTCCATCAGAAGCCACTGCTTCCGGAATCCTTTTGCGATCGGCGAGAGATCGAAGTCGATCCCCGAGCCGTCGGTCACGGCCACGGCTTTGAAGGTCATGCATCCAGAGCGCTGGCGAGAGTCCACCAGCCGGAGCACGAAGAAATGCCGAAACAAGGACACAGAGGGAGTGATGCCCACCATGGCCTCGCAGAGGAAGGCGAAGACAGCAAGGAGGATGATGGAGCGGGGATCCAAATCAGCAGATGGATCTGGTAATGCGACATCACAGAGTTGAAGAAGGAGGAGAAGGGAGGAATCAAAACCCAGCAAGAAGAGCATGAAGATGGCGCTCATCTCGCCGGTCCTCCAAGACACGGGGCAGGCAGCCGTCGCCGCCTCCCCCCCCTGTTTGGAGCTGGCGGTGAGCGCATGGCAGACCTTATCCAGCCCTTCTTTGTTGTTCACCGTCAACTGCTCGAGGGAAGGCTCCAAGCTAGCGGAGGAGGACCTGCCGACGCGTGCGACTTCACCTTCTTCCTCCTTGGCTTGGCAGCCATGGCGAATCCCAGGAGAGAGCAAGGCGCCGTCATCAGATCTATAGATGCGGCGGCACGATTGGGGAGGAAGAAACAAGAGCTGGGCACAGTACACCACGAAGGGCGAGTTGCTCTGATAGCGAGCTGCTGCTGGGTCTACCGGATATCAAGGCGGCATGGGGAAGTGGAAACGCACACGTCCCATCAACCGCCACGTGTCTTCAGGGCCACAGGCTAGTAGTGCCCGTGGCGCTCCGCCCTTGACCCTGGGCTTCGCCTGGAAGCCAATTCCGAGCGTGCCATGGGCCCGGGGGCTACTGTCGGCGTCCTAGACATGGGGGGTATCTAGTCCTACCTGCCTGTGGCCCACCACGTGGCTCCATCGACGGCCTGGTATGGCCCAATTTCAACACCAACACAGCAAGACCCTTGCGAGGGGCCAAGCCTCGCGAGGCGGGCGACGCCAAGACCCCGAAGGAATTGGCCTCCTTAGGAGGGCTCCTGAGGGGCAGAGAGTTCTATGCAGCTACCTCACGAGGCTCAGCTGACGTGAGCCATGACGACCAAGGCCAGGCGGACGCCAGGTGGGCGTCAATGTAACGCCCCGAACACACCCGCCGATGGTTGCTACTCCTGGCGGGCTCTAGACTGGCCCCACAGATCAATACTAGTCTTTTCTGCGCACTTTGTCCTCACTCAGGTGCACCTGGGAGCAACTTCCCGGTCAGTCACCCATCCTGAAACTACTCCAAGCTGAGCACGCTTAGCTTTGGAGTTCTGTCCAATTTGGCTCCCGGAATAGAAGGAATTCCATATTAATATGAGTAGTCTATGATCCCTAATAAGCCAGGCTATCACATACACCCCCACTCAGAGGAACCGACGTCCTCGTCGGACCACATGAACGTTCCCTCTTGGCACATACGTCTGTGCATCCAGTCTAGTACAGGTGCCATGTCATGTGCCACGATGGGTCACAAACGTCATGAACAACATGACCGCACACCTGTCTGCAAACATCCGTGTAACCGCGAGGGTTGGCTCTGATGACGAACTTGTAACGCCCCGGACACACCCACCGGTGGTCGTTACTCATGGCGGGATCTAGACTGGCCCCACAGATCAATACTAGTCTTTTCTACGTACTTTATCCTCACTCATGTGCACCCGGGTGCAACTTCCTGGTCGGTCACCCATCCTGAAACTAATCCAAGTTGAGCACGCTTAACTTTGGAGTTCTGTCCAAATGGGCTCCCGGAAAAGAAGGAATTCCTTATTAATATGAGTAGTCTATCATCCCTCATAAGCCAGGCTATCACAGCTAGGCGTGTGCAGAGCGTAGGTTTCCTCTTCGGTGCAAGGGGAGCAAGCCACAGGTGCGGAGTCTTCAGGAATCAGCCAAAGGTTTCCTTTCTGGTGCAACAAGACCAAGACCGCCAGGATGGCAAGACGGAGGTCATCACCGAGCCCACCGCAGCTACACGGCCAGAGGCTTTTTGCATGCGAAGACTACTTTTGTCAAGATAGATTGTACTACTTGTCCCCTTTCAAATTGCGCCGTTGTGGAATCCCTTCCCGGTCATATTTGGGAGGAGGACCAAGGCACTATATATAGGACTTAGCCACCACCATAGAAAGGGACCGAAACCAGAACAAGTAGAGCACAACACCAGCTCAAGAACACCTCACCGCCTGAGGCTTGTTCATCCTTTGTAACTAGTTCATCCATAGCCCCTCGAGGCAATCCACCACACCACACTAGAGTAGGGTATTACACTACAACGGTGGCCCGAACTAGTATAAATCTATGTGTCTTTGTGTCTCCGTGGGCTCTTCGCGCTAGGCTAGGGAGGATCGTGAATAGGCAGGCTGGGCAGGTTGAGATTTTCGCACGCACCCAAGTGTTCGAACCTCTCACGGGTTGCCGGATCCCGAAATCCGAAAAAAATCTTGTGGGCCCTTAGCTGGGTCGGCCCATTATTGTCTGCAAAATCTTGTGGGCCTTTAGCTGGGCCAGCCCATTATGGCTGCAAAATCTTGTGGGCCTTTAGTTGGGCTGGTCTATTATGGTTTGCAAAATCTTGTGGGCCTTTAGTTGGGTCGGCCCATTTAATCTTTATGGGCCACTTTTGAGCCGGTCCACGTGTCAACATATCATAGGCACATCTCTCCCAGTGGGTGAGTGATATCTGTGCCAACGCCGAGCTGACCCGTAGTTCCGTCGGCTAATGAGAATTTTACATGTGGAAAATCGCCATTGGTCGTGGCTGTTAGTGTGTTATAGGATCCAAAATCGGATCCAATAGCTTAACCGTGACCCGTTACAGTGGATGCCACGTGTCGGTTACCCTTGATGGAAGCACTTCTATGGTGCGACATTTATCCTCATGGAAGTGGACACTTCTGTGATGATAATTTTGGTATTGTCATGGAACACTTCCATGACAGCAGAGGTATGACTATCTTGATTCTATCATAAAATCCTCATGGATGTACATGCATGATAGAAAACGTGACCTACTGTGACAAACACGTATCATCACGGGAGTCCAAGATTACGGGGTCCTCGGACAGCTGGACTATATGCTTATGCCGGACTTTTGGACTATGAAGATACAAGATTGAAGACTTCGTCCCATGTTCGGGTGGGACTCTCCTTTGCGTGGAAGGCAAGCTTGGAAATTCGGATATGTAGATTCCCTTCTTTGTAACCGACTATGTGTAACCCTAGCCCCCTCCGGTGTCTATATAAACCAGAGGGTTTAGTCCGTAGGACAACAACAATCATAATTATAGGCTAGCTTCTAGGGTTTAGCCTCTACGATCTCGTGGTAGATCAACTCTTGTAATACTCATATCATCAAGATCAATCAAGCAGGAAGTAGGGTATTACCTCCATAGACAGGGCCCGAACCTAGGTAAACATCGTGTCCCCCTCCTCCTGTTACCATTAGCCTTAGATGCATAGTTCGAGACCCCTACCCGAGATCCACCGATTTTGACACCGACATTGGTGCTTTAATTGAGAGTTCCACCGTGGCATCACCATAAGGCTAGATGGATCCTTCAATCATCCACAATGATGTGGTCCAGGGTGAGGTTTTCCTTCCCGGACAGATCTTCGTATTCGGCGGCTTCGCACTGCGGGCAAACTCGCTTGGCCATCTGGAGCAGATCCATAGCTACGCCCCTGGCCATCAGGTCAAGTCTGGAAGCCTGAATTACACTATCGACATCCGTGGAGACTTGATCTTCGACGGATTCGAGCCCATGGCAGGTGCACCCTACAGTCGCGACGAGCATGACCTAGATCTGTCGTCGGACGAGGTTCAGGAGATCACACTAGTAGCTTCCCTGGCTTTAAATCTAGTACAGATCATGCCATCCGAGGACGGGAGGATGGACCCCGCCACGGAGGCCGCACACTCAACGGCGGTAGAGCCGAACACAGCTTCCACTTCCAATGAGGTATGTGTCATCGGACCATCGGACTTGTCTCCGACCATAGGCTCCGAACCGTATACATCCATGCCCATTGGATCTAGCTGGGCACCGATCATGGAGTTTAGCTCCGCGGATATCTTTCAGTACTCGCCCTTGGGCGATGTGCTAAATTCCTCAAAATCACTCTCCCTGTCAGGAGACTCTTGGCCGAACTATGTCCGGCTTGAGTGGGAAGCGGACGACGAAGGAATTCCATACCCACCCACCACCCACTTAATAGGCACTGTTGGCGACTTAACCGACATGCTTGATTTCGACTCCGAAGACATCGACGGTATGAACAACGATGCCAGAGAAGAACTAGAACCACCGTCCACAGGGCGCTGGACAGCCACCTCATCATAGGACATATACATGGTGGACACACCCAAAGAAAACAATGGCGAGGATCAAAAGGATGCAACAGAGGGTGACCCTCTTGAGAAGCAACCTAAGTGCCGACGTCAGCGGCGCCGCTCTAAAACCCTCCATAGCACAAACAGCGATACCGACACAACACACAATAGCACTCCGGATGATGCCGAAGACGAAAACAATCCCGCCCAGCCAAGTTTCGAACAGGCCTGACGGGAGGACGGTCAAGCTAGTCCTGATGAACAGGAAATGGATGAAGACACGAAGGATGAAAATTACATGCCCCTCTCTGAAGACGAGGTAAGTGTCACGCCCAAGATGCGATCCTATCCTACAGGAACTCAAAGATCCCACCAAGTATAGAAGCGCATCTTGAGGACGCTTTTGCAAGGTGGATATCATTACATCAAACCATTACATAATAGTTGGGGATACATACATAAGGCACAAACGCCCAAGAATACATCAACATCGTATAAGAGATCAACATCCGACTACGGATGGAACACAAACACAAACTCAAACAATATCCACCCTGCTAGCCCAGGCTGCCAACCTGGAACCTATCCCCTGATCCAAGAAGAAGCAGAAGAAGAACTCCAAAACAAGTAACATCGCTCTCACATCAGGATCATCGCATAACCTGTACCTGCAACTGTTGTTGTAGTAATCTGTGAGCCACGAGGACTCAGCAATCCCATTACCATGGGTATCAAGACTAACAAAGCTTAATGGGAAAGGAAGGGGTAAACTGGTGACGTTGCAGCAGCGACTAAGCATATATGGTGGCCAACAAATGCAAATAAGAGCGAGAAGAGAAACAAAGGAACGGTCGTGAAGCTAGCAATGATCAAGAGGTGATCCTGAACTCCTACTTACGTCAAACATAACCCAAAACCGTGTTCACTTCCCGGACTCCGCCGAAAAGAGACCATCACGGCTACACACGCGGTTGATGCGTTTTAATTCGGATCTGGTGTCAAGTTCTCTACAATCGGACATTAAAAAATTCCCATCTGTCACATAACCGCGGGCACGGCTCTCGAAAGTTTATACCCTAAAGGGGTGTGCCAACTTAGCCCATCACAAGCTCTCACGGTCAATGAAGGATATACCTTCTCCCAGGAAGACCCGATCAGTCTCGGAATCCCGGTTTGCAAGACATTTCGACAATGGTAAAAGAAGACCAACAAAGCCGCCCGATGTGCCGACAATCCCGATAGGAGCTGCACATATCTCGTTCTCAGGGCAATACCGGATGAGACAGGCTACGAGTAAAACCATACCTCGAGTTTCCTCGAGGGGGCCCCGCAGGCGGCTCGGTTCGGACCAGCACTTAGAGAAGCACTGGCCCGGGGGGGCTAAAATAAAGATGATCCTCGGGCTCCAGAAACCCAAGGGAAAAAGGGCTAGGTGAGGCAAATAGTAAAACCAAGGTTGGGCCTTGCTGGAGGAGTTTTATTCAAAGCGAACTGTCAAGGGGGTCCCATAAATCACCCAACCGTGTAAGGAACGAAAAATCAAGGAACATAACACAGGTATGACGTAAACTAGCGCGGCAAGAGTGGAACAAAACATCAGGCATAAGGCCGAGTCTTCCACCCTTTACCAAGTATATAGATGCATTAATTAAATAAGAGATATTGTGATATCCCAACATAATCCTGTCCATCATGGAGCAATCTTCAACTTCACCTGCAACTAACAACGCTATAAGAGGGGCTGAGCAAAGCGGTAACATAGCCAAGCAACGATTTGCTACGAAGGGTGAAAAAGGTTAGAGGCTGACATGGCAATTTGGAAGGCTTGAAGATCAAGTGATAGGTAGCGCAGCAAAGCGATAGAATGAAGCAACTAGCATAGCAATGATAGGAGTGAGATCCGGAGTAACGGTCATCTTGCCTGAAATCCCGCTAGGAAGAAGAACGAATCCATGAAGAAGAAGAACGGGAGTAGTCAAACGAATCCTCACAATCGCAACATTACCGGAACTAAGAAGCAACACCGGAAAGAAACAAACAACATGGTAAATGCACAAGCATAAACATGGCATGATGCACAAACAAGTATGATGCATGTCCAGTTTAAAGAGGCATGGCATGGCAATTTGCAACAAACAATACTACAAGTTAAGTGGAGCTCAGTATGCAACGAGTTGCATATTGACGAAACACCACAACCGAGTTATATAGTTCGCTCTCGTTTAGGTACACAACAATGTTAAATGTTGTTAAACATGGCAATGTGTGTAACATAAGTAAACTAATTATTTAGGCAAGTTTAAATGAGGCCAGAACAACAAACAACAATTCTGGAAAATCCCCATGTCCATATTTCAAATTTGGTATTGTTCTTCCCTCAAACATATTTTATTATTGTTAAACAGGAAAATAAAGTGCACCATGTTAAACTAGGCATTTTTCCACCCCATTTACATATAAAGTTTATTAAAATTGGAGCTAAGGTTATTTAGTTAGGAAATAAATCATTTTAACATGGCATTTAAGCACATTAATGCAAACATCAAGTTTATTCATTTTTAACATGGATGAAAGTAGCATATCATGAAACTAGATAAAATTCTAAGCATTTTACATATTTAAAACATTTTAATCCGATGCACGGTTTGTGAGATATTAAATGCATGAACATAAGGGTTTTTTTGTAAAACTGCAGTCTCCGGATAATAGACAAATTTGCAGGCGGGGAAAAAACAGGACATGGGCCGAAACTGGCTGGCCCAATAGTGTACAGGAGAGGGACTGGAGGGGGCTGCTCACATTGGGCCTTGAGGCCGAATCTGGAGCTGGGCCAGGGGCACTGGGAGCAGCTCACCCATGGGCTCTGGCCCAGTCGGTGGAGAAGGCCGGCTTGGGCTGGCGGATCTGACGCGGCTGGGCCTTGGCGTGGTACAGCAGAAGCGGCCCAAGGCGAAGAGGCCATGCGTGCGATGCAGCTGGATCGAACGGGCAGGTGGGGGAGGCGCGGTCAACGCAGAAGAAGCAGAGGCCTCGCCGCGGCTGCGATGCACAGGACGCAGGGAGCGGGACTTGGCGCTGGCATCTCCCGGCCAGGGCACCTGTGGCCGGGGACGGGGCCGTGCGGTGGGATCCAACCGGGAATGGGCAAGGGCGACGAAGGCCGGCTGGGTCTGGTGGTGGAGACGAGGCCCCGAGGGCAGCGCGATGCAGCAGCGGGGTTCGGACGGCCATGGCAGGACTCCTGCTGCTATTGAACCATGAGAGGGAAAATGAGGTGAGGAGGGGGAGAGAGAGGAGGTGCGGCAAGAAGGGAAGGGGGGCGATGTAGCTTAGCTGCTGGTGGTGGTGGTAGACGGCGGGGACGACACGAGGTGGGAGACGGCAGGGAGCTCCTCTCCCTGGCTCGCGACGAGGGGAACGAGGCAGGGCTAGGCAGTGGAGATCAAGCAGAGGAGGCATGGCCTCGGGCTTGAGGGAGGTGGCTGTGGGGAGCTACGGGAAGGACGGATGGTGAACGAGAGGAGTGGTGGCCGCTGCGATCTGATTGGGTGGAGATGGATCGGGAGGGATCCCGAGGTGGAAGAGAACTGGCGGCGGTGGCTGAGGGGATTTGGTGGATGGGACAAGGCTACTAAATTCTAGGGTTAGGTAGGTAGGTGGTCTATTTATAGATAGAGGAGAAGGTTTAGGGACTCATCTATTTAGATCCGACAGTCAGAAAAATAGGTTAGGGAAAACAAATAAGAAACCGAAGATATTTAGGGGATGATTGGAGATGATCCGAATTCGTCGGTAACGACAACCCGGGTCGGGTTCAGGACAGTTTCGGACGCGCTCGAGAGGGGGTCTGAGAGAGGTCAACAAGGACAAAGGGTCCCGGTAAAGGTCAGCGAAGACGAGGAAGAAGCGGCAACTACGAGCGGATGCAACTTTTGAAAACATGACGGCAACGGAGTGCCGATGCAATGCGAATGATGCCATGATGAAATACAACAAACAAATTAATCACACGGCGACAACGAAATACATGGAAGGCGACTAAAGCGTCAGTCTTGGGGCGTTACAACACTCCACCACTATGAGAGGATCTCGTCCCGAGATCTAGGATGGCACCGGAGAGAAACGGGAGAGGAAGAGAAGAGGTAAAACTAAGTTGCTTCTTCGACCAATGAGTGAAACCAAAGAACCTTGAGAGGTTGAAAAGTTGAAAGAAAGAACACAACTGAGTTGAACAAACTTGAGAGCACTGCGGTAGAAAATAGAAACAAGGAACACCATGTGAACCTTGGAGGTTGCAAAGCTATGAATGACAAGTACAAAGGACAAGAAGGAATTGGAACAACTGTGGTTGAGATGAGATAAACAAGGAACAAGGAAGAACAAATTCGGACAGCACTCCTGTTGAAAAGAGATGCAAGACTTGATAAGATGAAAAGAACTTGAAGAGATGACACAACACTCCGGTTAAATGAATAAGCATGAAAAGAACATGACCTTCACAATTCGACATGATGGGTGAAGAGAGCAAAATCATAATGCCTCCTAAAGAAAGAATAGAAGATAGATCATTGGAATAACAGAATGTAGGAGAAAATGCCAACTTTCGCCACCAATGAGCTTGGAAATCACCCTTCCAAAAAGGTTAGAACGGAGTTGTTGGAAAACTAGCAACGAGAAGAATAAACTTAAAGTGGGCTTATGGGAACAACTCAAAACTTAGAGGTGAATACATGCCACTACGGAAAACAATTGATTGCTTGAGAGCAAAACGGGGATGAAAACTTGATTCGCCGAGAGAATATTAGAAAAACTTGGATCGTTGATAAGCACCACGAATAGCAACATTCCCATTGGAAGACTTTCGGTGAAACATGACACAAGATAGCTCCAACGAATAGATTGATTGGTTGAAAGGATCTCCTGGACGAAGAGAAAATGATGGGTTTAAATATCTCATTCTTAACAACTTGTGAACCTCGAAACACGAAGGGAAATTGTCAAGAATGACATAACACCACCTCAAAAGATATGGTAGAAAGAATTGCACTTTGGAATGCACGATGAAGAATAATTGAACTCCTCAAAACAAAACATGTGTTGAACACCATGCTAATTTTTGAGTATAGCTTGGCGGATCTTAACTCCGAGAGAAATCTTGAAGAACAATTGAAGAATGAAAGGAATCCTTGACGAACCACCATGTAGAGCCTCAATGAAGAACTCCAGTAATAAAAGGATGATACAAAGAAAGAGAAGTTGAAAACACAAGGTGGAGCCTTGCAATGATTTAGATGGAGCTTCACGACGAGATAATGCAGAAAACTTGGAACTCCGGAAAAGAAAAGATGAAGCATCTCGAACCGAGAAAAATGACATGATGAACAACTCTAGAAAGAAGAAACTAGATTACTTGGATGAAACAATAATAAGAATTATGTTATGCGTATCCTTCACCAATTTAAATTGATGACTCACAATGGATTTGTCATACTACTTATTCTTCTTGAGGGATTAAGGATAGACATAGCGCAAACATGAAGAAGTCTTTGACGAATCACCGAGAGGATTGGAAGGAATGGATGAATTGATACGATAACGAAGGAAGAGAAATCTTGAATGAACCACCATAAGAATTGAAAATGAACATAGCAAAGGCACAATTCACCGGGAAGAATTGGAAAACGAATGAAGATACTTGAGGGGATTTAAATACATTAGAACAAAGAGATCATGAACCGATTAGAGGGTATTTGAACGATGCGTCGGTAAGATTTGGAGAATGATAGCTACACGCTGAGAATGAAGAATTATGACATGATGGCCTTCGGACGAAAGAAATGGAAACACCTCATGAAATGCTCCAGATGGTAAGAAAAGAATTGTCACAATCGAAAGCAATTATGAGAGGTTGGCATCAATCTAGAACCATGAATCTTGAAGAGAATGGAGCAAGATTTAAGAGAAATCCTTCTTCGGTCTTCAAATGTTGACGAGAAACACCACCAAAAATTACTGAGATACTCTGGGGGAATGAGAAGAGCAAAGGTTGAATCGGCAATGAAAAGAATTGAAAAACAATCTTGAAGATCGCAACTGACTGATGAAATTCATTCTTACGTCAAACTCGAAAAGAATTAGCAATGGCTCCGGAATAATTAGAAGAGTCACGTAAGATCCTGGGAAAAGACCTGTGGGTTATGGCCCACTCAAAAGGAAACAACGTTGAATGATTGATTGAAAGGGGGGATTGCACCGGTTGAATTAAATGACTTGAATGAGATAATAATCTACAAATAGCTTGAACGGATCTTGAATGAAAAGACGAGCCTTCGGAGATATCTTCAGCACTCCAGAACAAATCAATAGCGAGAAGTGAGCGATTGATAGGTGCACCGGTATGAGAAATCATTTGACATTAGGAAAAGAATATGATCAACACTGAAAGCTTCAATTGGATCCACCGGAGAAGAAACAACAACGAAGGATGATGAACTTGAAACTGTTGATCATCTTCACGGGAAATCACCGGATAAGAACATTGAAAGAAACGAACCAAGAGACTTCTCACAAATAAAAGGATACATGATTAAGAAATCTGAGTCCTTGAAGTTAAGGGTGGGAGGGAGGGAAAACAAAGGCAACTTGGGGCAGATGGAATGGATACCGTTGAGAAAACTTAGAATTGAAATCGCAAATGTTGAAATGATCGGATCCACTTGAAGAGAAGCACGCCGGTTGGAAAAGAATTAACATGACGACCTCGATGATCAAGAAGGATTCGTATTCACATAGCAATATGAGAACACCGTTTAGGAAAGGTATGGATTCAACAATTGACTTCGAAGCAACTTGAATACCACAAATAAAACAAAACAAAGGATTGGCTTGCAGAATAAGCCAGAACAAACATATGATAGAGACTTCGTCCAAAGTTTTCGTGGTGGGGCCCACACGGGCTCGATCGTACAGCACCATCATGTACAAGGCAGTGCACATGACATACGAAGTGTCCCCGAACCAGCATAGCCAAGGGCTCTTTAAGACACAACGAGACCACTGTAAAAACGATCGTGGATAGGCGGACCACTAGACGTCGAACCCCAATCTCATATCATGCATCTGTCGGAAAGATATTCTAGGAGCTACTTGAATTCCCACCTATAAACTCCCGAAACTTTCTGGTTATGCAATCTGGTGTTGGGGATACAGGGGAAGCAATATATCTCACCCAAACTAACAATCCCTACATCCAGTTGTATCCATCCGTCAACACATAACCAAGAAAACTCCGGAAATTGTGTACCTCAACCTTCGAAAAGCATCCGTTATACGAGCTATGGCAATACTCCTGAACTTCCCAGTACTGGGTGACGTCGAGGTTATCTCACCAACAACTGCATAAAAGAGATTTTTGATGTCGGCAAAACTCAGGTATTCCAGAACTACAACGATAAAATTGTGACGACAACACCTCGGAGCTCAACTCCCCGGGACACTGCCACAATCCCTAAATGTCAGGAGGCACTAAGAACAATGTTCTTGTCACAAGAATATCGGAACGATCCCAAGATACCCACGTGATCCTAAAAAAATTTGTGAAAAATTGAGGAGAGGAAAGACAAAACATCTACGTCGAGAGTGCTCACCAGAGCGACGAAGGGGGCTGAGGAGTAAAAAGAATCCTACTCTCTGATATATATAATCCTAAGACTCAAAATATTTTTCTTCTAGACTCAACAATGGCCAAAAAACAAGGGGGCTCCTATGGTCGGTCGAGGCTCTGATACCAACTTGTCATGCCCAAGATGCGACCCTATCCTACAGGAACTCGAAGGTCCCACCAAGGATAGAAGCGCATCTTGAAGATGCATTTGCAAGGTGGATATCATTAAATCAAACCATTAAATAATCGTCGGGGATACATACATCTGGCACAAATGCCCAAGAATACATCAACATCATATAAGAGATCAACATCTAACTATGGATGGAACACAAACAGAAACTCAAACAATATCCACCCTGCTAGCCCAGGCTGCCGACCTGGAACCTATCCCCTGATTGAAGAAGAAGCAGAAGAAGAACTCCAAAACAAGTAACATCGCTCTCGCGTCAGGATCATCGCATAACCTGTACCTGCAACTGTTGTTGAAGTAATCTGTGAGCCACGAGGACTCAGCAATCCCATTACCATGGGTATCAAGACTATCAAAGCTTAATGGGAAAGGAAGGGGTAAAGTGGTGAGGTTGCAGCAGCGACTAAGCATATATGGTGGCTAAAAAATGCAAATAAGAGCGAGAAGAGAAGCAAATGAATGGTTGTGAAGCTAGCAATGATCAAGAGGTGATCCTGAACTCCTACTTACGTCAAAAATAACCCAAAACCGTGTTCACTTCCCAGACTACGCCGAAAATAGACCATCACGGCTACACACACGGTTGATGCGTTTTAATTCGGATCTGGTGTCAAGTTCTCTACAACCGGACATTAACAAATTCCCATCTGCCACATAACCGTGGGCACGGCTCTCGAAAGTTTATACCCTATATAGGGGTGTCCCAACTTAGCCCATCACAAGCTCTCATGGTCAAAGAAGGATATACCTTCTCCCAGGAAGACCCGATCAGTCTCGGAATCCCGGTTTACAAGATATTTTGACAATGGTAAAACAAGACCAGCAAAGCCGCCTGATGTGCCGACAATCCCAATAGGAGCTACACATATCTCGTTCTCAGGGCAACATCGGATGAGACAGGCTACGAGTAAAACCAGGCCTCGAGTTTCCCCGAGGGGGCCCCGTAGGCGGCTCGGTTTGGACCAGCACTTACAGAAGCACTGGCACGGGGGGGGGGCTAAAATAAAGATGACCCTTGGGCTCCGGAAACCCAAGGGAAAAAGGGCTAGGTGAGGCAAATGGTAAAACCAAGGTTGGGCCTTGCTGGAGGAGTTTTATTCAAAGCGAACTATCAAGGGGGTCCCATAAATCACCCAATCGCGTAAGGAACGAAAAATCAAGGAACATAACACCGGTATGACGGAAACTAGGGCGGTAAGAGTGGAACAAAACACCAGGCATAAGGCCGAGTCTTCCACCCATTACCATGTATATAGATGCATTAATTAAATAAGAGATATTGTGATATCCCTACATAATCCTGTCCATCATGGAGCAATCTTCAACTTCACCTGCAACTAACAACGCTATAAGAGGGGCTGAGCAAAGCGGTAACATAGCCAAGCAACGGTTTGCTAGGAAGGGTGAAAAAGGTTAGAGGCTAACATGGCAATTTGGGAGGCTTGAAGATCAAGTGATAGGTAGCGCAGCAAAGCGATAGAACGAAGCAACTAGCATAGCAATGATAGTACTGAGATCCAGAGTAACGGTCATCTTGCCTGAAATCCCGCTAGGAAGAAGAGCGAGTCCATGAAGAAGACGAACGGGAGTAGTCGAACGAATCCTCACAATTGCAACATTACCGGAACTAAGAAGCAACACCGGAAAAAAACAAACAACATGGTAAATGCACAAGCATAAACATGGCATGATGCACAAACAAGTATGATGCATGTCCCGTTTAAAGAGGCATGGCATGGCAATTTGCAACAAACAATACTACAAGTTAAGTGGAGCCCAATATGCAAGGAGTTGCATATTGACGAAACACCACAACCGAGTTATATAGTTTGCTCTCGTTTAGGTACACAACAATGTTAAATGTTGTTAAACATGGCAAGGGGTGTAAAAAAAGTAAACTAACTACTTAGGCAAGTTTAAATGAGGCCGGAAAAACAAACAACAATTCCGGAAAATCCTCTTGTCCATATTTCGAATTTGGTACTGTTCTGCCCTAAAACATATTTTATTGTTGTTAAACAGGAAAATAAAGTGCACCATGTTAAACTAGGCATTTTTTCACCCCATTTACATATAAAGTTTATTAAAATTGGAGCTACGGTTATTTAGTTAGGAAATAAATCATTTTAACTTGGCATTTAAGAAAATTAATGCGAAAATCAAGTTTAATCATTTTTAACATGGATGAAAGTAGCATATCATGAAACTAGATAAAATTCTAAGCATTTTACATATTTAAAACATCTTAATCCGATGCACGGTTTGTGAGATATTAAATGCATGAACATAAGGGTTTTTATGTAAAACTGCAGCCTCCGGATAATAGACAAATTCACACGCGGGAAAAAAAACAAGACATGGGCCGAAACTGGTTGGACTGATAGTGTATAGGAGAGGGACTAGAGGGGCTGCTCACATTGGGCCTTGAGGCCGAGTCTGGAGCTGGGCCAGGGGCGCTGGGAGCAGCTTACCCATGGGCTCTGGCCCAGTCGGTGGAGGAGGCCGGCTTGGGCTGGCGGATCTGGCGCGGCTAGGCCTTGGCGCGGTACAGCAGAAGCGGCCCAAGGCGAAGAGGCCACGCGCGCGATGCAACTGGATCGAACGGGCAGGTGGGGGAGGCGCGGTCAACGCAGAAGAAGCAGAGGCCTCGCCGCGGCTGCGATGCAGAGGACGCAGGGAGCGGGACGTGGTGCTGGCGTCTCTCGTCGAGGGCACCGGTGGCCGGGGACGGGGCCCTGCGGTGGGATCCGGCCGGGAACGGGCAAGGGCAACGAAGGCCGGCCGGGTTTGGTGGTGGAGACGAGGCCCCGACGGCAGCGCGATGTAGCAGCGGGGTTCGGATGGCCATGGCAGGACTCCTGATGCTGTTGAACCATGAAAGGGAAAACGAGGTCAGGAGGGGGAGAGAGAGAGGAGGTGCGGCAAGAAGGGAAGGGGGGCGACGTAGCTTAGCTGCTGCTGGTGGTGGTAGACGGCGGGGACGACACGAGGTGGGAGACGGCAGGGAGCTCCTCTCCCTGGCTCATGACGAGGGGAACGAGGCAGGGCTAGGTAGGGGAGATCGAGCAGAGGAGGCATGGCCTCGGGCTTGAGGGAGGTGGCTGCGGGGAGCTACGGGAAGGACAGATGGTGAACGAGAGGAGTGGTGGCCGCTGCGATCTGATTGGGTGGAGATGGATCGGGAGGGATCCCGAGGTGGAAGAGAACTGGCAGCGGTGGCTGAGGGGATTTGGTGGATGGGACAAGGCTCCTGAATTCTAGGGTTAGGTAGGTAGGTGGTCTATTTATAGATAGAGGAGAAGGTTTAGGGACTCATCTATTTAGATCCGACTGTCAGAAAAATTGGTTAGGGAAAACAAATAAGAAAAGGAAGATATTTAGGGGATGATTGGAGATGATCTGGATTCATCGGTAACGACAACCCGGGTCGGGTTAGGGACAGTTTCGGACGCGCTCGAGAGGGGGTCTGAGAGAGGTCGACAAGGACAAAGGGTCCCGGTAAAGGTCAACGAAGACGAGGAAGAAGTGGCAACTATGAGCGGATGCAACTTTTGAAAACATGACGCCAACAGAGTGCCGATGCAATGCGAATGATGCCATGATGAAATACAACAAACAAATAAATCACACGGCGACAACGAAATACATGGAAGGCGTCTAAAGCGTCAGTCCTGGGGCGTTACAGTAAGCCTCGGCGACGATGAATTTATCGTGCCTGAGGATCCCGTCGAGCAGGAGCGCTTCAAGCGCCGGCTTATAGCCACTGCAAAGAGCCTGAAGAAAAAATAGCAACAGGTTCAAGCTGATCAAGATCTGCTAACTGAAAGATGGACTGAGGTCCTGGCGGCCGAGGAATACAGACTCGAGCACCCAACCAAAAGGTACCTGATGCGCAGGTTGTTACCTCAATTCAAGGACAAGGCACTAGAGCCTATACTACCAGCGCAGGATGCGGCTGACCGACCACCTCATCGCCGAGACAAAGTGGTGTATCAACCCGAACACCAGCCCGCACCCCGTCGCTAATCAAACAAAAACACGAAGGCCCAGGGCTACACGCAGGACCTGCGAGGCGAATTGAAAAACAAAGCACGACAGTCAAGATCGATCTACGGATCGCGGGGGCACGCCCCAACGGGTGACGATGACCGCCACGCCGAATATACTAAATACAAATTCGTTTGGGCCGAACACAGCACACCAAATTCATCCAAACTGCGTCGCGATGTAGCCCGGCGTAGAGGTGCCACACACCCCCTATGCTTCACTGACAAAGTAATGGAGCATGAATTCCCAGAAGGGTTTAAACCCATAAACATCGAACCATATGATGGGACAACATACCCCACGGTATGGATTGTAGATTTCCTCCTAGATATTCACATGGCCCGCGGCGATGATCTACATGCCATCAAATACCTCCCACTAATGCTCAAGGGACCAGCTCAACATTGGCTGCATAGTCTGCCGGCAAACTCCATTGGCAGCTGGGAGAACCTGGAAGACGCATTCCTCGACAACTTCCAGGGCACTTATGTGCGACCACTGGACGCTGATGACTTAAGTCACATAACCCAATAGCCTGGAGAGTCAGCCAGGAAATTCTGGACTCGGTTCCTAACTAAAAAGAACCAAATTGTCGACTGTCTGGATACCGAAGCCCTAGCATCCTTTAAGCATAACATCCGTGACGAGTGGCTTGCCCGACACCTTGGCCAAGAGAAGCCGAAATCCATGGTAGCCCTTATGACACTCATGACCCACTTTTGTGCGGGCAAGGACGGCTGGTTGGCTCGTAGCACCAACACATCAAGAAATCCTGGCACCTCAGATGCCAGAGATAGCAACGGCAAGCCCCAACGCAACAGACACAAGCGCCGCAATAATAGCGATAATGCCGAAGACACGGCCGTCAATGCCGGATTCAGTGGCTCCAAGTCTTGTCAACGGAAAAAGCCATTTAAAAGAAGCAATCCGGGCACGTCCATTCTGGACCGCATACTCGATCGCTCATGTCAAACCCACGACACCCCCGATAAACCTGCCAACCACACCAACAGAGAATGTTGGGTATTTAAACAGGTCCAAGCTGAATGCCAAAAATAAGGAAAATGGGTCGCATAGTGATGACGACAAGGAACACGGCTGCCGAACAAAGGGGACAGAAGAAATTTCCTCCCCAAGTGAAAATGGTAAATATGATATACGCCACCCATATTCCCAAGTGGGAGCAGAAGCATGCACTAACGGACGTCTACGCGATGGAGCCAGTCGCCCCAAAGTTCAACCCATGGTCTTCCTGTCCGATCACCTTTGATCATAGGGACCATCCGACTAGTATCCTTCATGGCGGCTCAGCCGCACTGGTCCTTGACCCTATCATTGACGGATTCCACCTCACACGAGTCCTCATGGACAGTGGCAGCAGCCTGAACCTTCTCTATCAGGATACAGTGCGCAAAATGGGTATCGATCCCTCAAGGATCAAACCCGCCAAAACCACCTTCAAAGATGTCATACCAGGTGTAGAAGCCTGTTGTACAGGATCAATCACACTGGAAGTGGTATTCGGATCCCCAGAAAACTTCCGGAGCAAGGAGTTACTCTTTGATATCGTCCCCTTCCGCAATGGTCATCATGCACTGCTAGGACGAGCTGCATTCGCTCGATTCAATGCAGTGCCACACTACACATACCTCAAGCTCAAGATGCTCGGACCCCCGCGGTGTTATAATAGTCAATGGAAATATAGAGCGCTCCCTCCGCACGGAGGAGCACACTGCACCCTTGCAGCAGAAGTACAGAGCAGTCTCCTTAGACAGACCCTCAACTCGGGAATAAAGCCCTCGGACACCATCAAGCGAGTCCGGAGTACTCTGCAACAGGATCGTCCGGCCCGTCCAGAGGTCGCCTAGCAATTCGGCCTCCGTCCTCATCCGAGTCAAGCGGTGAATTTTGTGTCGGGAGTACATAATTATGCACTCAAAATACCATGGGCATAGACTGAGGCATATCTAGATTGCGGTTCACAATGCGGCTCAACCGCCCCAGAATCCGCATACCTTCACCTTTTTCTTTCTTTCAGGTCCCTATATTCTTGAGGTTCTTCTGATAACCTGATTATCGGACCTATCACGGGATGGAAACACCAAGGAGGCAAGGAGCTTTGACGTACAAGGGAATCCCAGGTGGTCTCTGATAACGATCGCTATACCTGTTTTACATACCCACACGCAGCTCGCTCTTGGTTAGGGCACGTCAAATAGTCCTATTTGCTTATCGCACTACTTGTATACATACGCCTTGACGTATCATAACAATGGAAAATAATGTACAGCGTCAGCTTATAACTACATTTCTTTTTTCCCTTGACTGCTTATTTATTACAAATCGCACCCGTACATTTTGGTACGTTCAGTTCGCCATGGGCTTCAGTGTAGCCCATAACATGGCAAGAAAGTCCGAACACTTTCGACAATGCGACACCCCGAACTTATAGCATTATATGCATCAACTCATAATCATGTCTTGGGTCAATAGTTGGGTTGGCCGGCTCCTGTGCTTGCTACCCTATGTTCCGCTATATCAGCTGGGGTAGTAAAGAGAGAACTACTGCGATTGTGTCCCGGTTCTTCCGGACGAGCACCTCAGTAGAGAAAGCCGAAAACTGTCTGTCATGATGCGGCAAGAGATGGTCGCTTTTCGAGAGGTTTCAAATCCTTAAAGATTTTTCCGCTTCATGCGAGGAATCGGTCTTTGTCCGATTTAGGCATGTATAGTGCCCCAAGTTCGGCCTTCCGAATACCAGGGCTACGCCAAAATTTAAAATTATAGAACTTCTATGGCTAAGTGAGGGTGATAAAGCTGTATAGTCCGATTGCCTTGTTTGTTGCGCTAAACACCTCCTTAAATGACCAAAAATTTGGATAAAGAGTGTTTAGATTTATCCCGAACACCCTTATACTAGTTACATGGGGGCAGAAGCCGACGACTGGCCAACTCTCATATTCTGTAAGCGGCCGCACAGGAGGCAAATTTTTAAATCAACAAGCATTATATTGTGCAAATGAACTTGTTTCATATTACAGGATAAAATGAGTGCATTCACTCAAAGATTACATCCTTAGCACATTGCTCCGCCACAAGGCGGGAGCCCTTCAGGACACTGTCATAACAATTTTTGGGCCGGCGGTGCTCCTTGCCCTTCGGTGGCCCCTCAGTCATCAGCTTTTCGGCATCCATCTTCACCCAGTGCACATTTGCTCGGGCGAAGGCCATTCGCGCACCTTCAATGCAAACTGACCGCTTTATGACCTCGAGTCGTGGGCAGGCACTCACATGCCGCTTTACGAGACCGAAGTAGCTGCTGGGCATAGGCTCGGCAGGCCACAGCCATACTATGAGGTCCTTCATGGCCAGTTCGGTTGCCTTGTGCAGCTCGACCAGTTGCTTCAGCTGGTCGCTCAAGGGCATCGGATGTTCTGTCCCAAGATATTGAGTCCAGAACACCTTCTCCGCTGAACTCCCTTCTTCGGCTCGATAAAACTCGGCGGCATCTGATATGCTGGGCGGCAGATCCGCAAACGCTCCTGGAGAACTCCAAATTCGGGTAAGTAAACGGAAAGTCTCCTTCACATGCTTTCTTTGCATAATAAATGCCTTACCCGCCGCAATCTTCTTGGCCGCATGAATCTCCTGAAGGGCCTTCCGGGCTTCGGCTTTGGCGTCTTGCGCACTCTGGAGGGCCTTAGCAAGCTCGGACCCTTGAGTCTTAGAGTCACGCTCCAAGGACTCATATTTTTGGACGAAATCCTGGAGCTCTTGCTAGACCTCGCCGACCCGGGCCTCTTGCTTCTCGTGCTCAGCGCATTCCTTGGCCGCTTTGTCTTCGGCCTCGGCCAGCGCCTTTTTAAGGGTCGCCACTTCGGTCGTGGCCCCTACCAAAATTCATGACGCTTCTATTAGCCCAAACATTTATCCTTTATAAGTGTATAGATGGGGCATTGCGTACCTTGACTTTCCTCGAGCTGCCTCTTCACGAGGCCGAGCTCTCCCTTAGTCCGCTCTAGGTCTTGCTTTAGTCCAGAGATGTCACACCCTGATTTTCATGCGACAACACTTGAGCTAATAAATCATGATAAAATGTGGTCTGACAAAAACTTTTGAGTGTTTTGGACCTTGCCTTGATTGGTTTTTGTCTGCTGTTTGCAAGTGCTCTAAAAATCAAATAAATCCTCCAACTCCTATACTTCATCTCCTTGCTCCAAACTCTTGAACCAATGATCATGCCATGTGTATAGGACATAAAAATAATTTCTTGCAAAAATAATTTGGCCAAATAGTATTTTCAAAAATTAGTTTTTCAAAAACCCCTGAATTGAGATTTGCACTGCAAGTACTTAATTAAGGGCAGTAAAAATCTTTCCAAAAATATGTTTGACTCCTATTAGATATAGGATACCCAGAAACCACAAAAATATAATTTTAAAAGTTAGTTTCCTATTTTTTTAAAGCTTTTTCTTAAGGCCAGAAAAGGTCTTTAATAGGGAAAAATCATTTTATTATTTCGAAAATATTTGACAAAAACCTAGGGAAACTCAGTGGACATATATTGTCCATATATTAGAGTTTCAACACATGGTCATGTTCAAAATATTGGTCAAATCCCTCAAAAACCCTTTCTGGATATTTCAAGCTTTTGAAATATTTACAAAGGAAATATTCCCCAAAAATTCCAAGAAAATTCTATCATGTCACATATGACATGTTTGATGATCTTGACAAGTATCATGTCATGGAGAATAGCATAACCCCATGAAATCCCCTCAAAACCATTTCTGTCCATTTTGAAGTTTGAGCAACTTTACATTTCCAAACATGTCCAAATGCTATCAAACCTTGTGAACATGCTCAAATGGTCTAATAACTCATATAGACCAAATGGCACAAGTTGCAGAACAAGTTAACTTGATCAAAGTGCCCCAAAACCCTTCCTGTCCAGAACCAAATTTGAACAACTTTGTACTACCAACTTTCTCTCCTTGACCCCAACCTTGGTGAGAATATTCACATGACCAAATGAGGCCACTACACCAAGTGGTGCATCAAGGAGAAGTGATTTGCTCAACTAGATCTACACAAGTGCATTTCTGCTAATTTCTAGGGTTTACATAAGTTGCATTGGCAACTTTGCCCAAATGGACTCAACCTTGGTGGAACCTATTATTATCTCATTCCATTTGACCCTGTCAAGCCTCATGACAAGAGGAGTTCATCTTCTTGCCCAAACCAGCAACAAACACCTTCTGCCATTTTACTAGAACCCCTGTTTTGACCACTTACACTCTTCTCCATGGCCTCCACTTTTTACCACAGCCCCTTCAAGTCCTCCTCTACCTCCAGTAACTCTTCCCTGGCCTCAACTCAATGATTGAAGGGTGAAACAACCCCATTTACCCTTCTGGATAGCAGCATTCTTCTCCTTTCTCACCTCCCTCCTCACTCTAGTGGATCTCCAGGGCATCCAATGCCCCTTCCAACTTGTTTACTTCTCCCTAGCGCTACCAGACATGAGTGGGCACGCCCCTGCCCCTTAAACAATGCCATGGCAGCCAAAGGCATGCTCTGGAGCGCGCAACAGTGCGCTCCCGCATTGTAGCCGCCCCCTTCCAACCGCCTCCGGCCACCTCGGGCCTCCCCAGCGCGCCCGACGATGCGCCTCGGCATCCGTGACATGCCACGGCCTGGTCCCCCTCCTCCTTCTCCCTCCCGCTGCCCCCTCGCACGCGCACCAGAGCAGCCCGAGAGCCCCAATGGCCGAGCCCACACGCGCGATGCTCTGCCACTCCCTGCTCTCTCTCTCCTTCTCCCTCGACTTGGACCACGCCCACAAGCGCCGCAGACAGCCCCGAGCCTCCTCCCATGGCCACTGCGGCCATTTCCGCAGGTCCCCATAGGCCACGTCCACGGTGAGCCATGGCCTCGCCATATAAGGCCGCCCCTAACCTCCCTCTGGATCCCCTTTGCTCTCTCTCTCTCCAATGCATCCCCTGGACCAATCCGCACCCCCTCCCGTGCCCTCCAAACTTGTCCATGGCCGGAGCTGAGGCGCCGGCCATAGCTTAAATCCTCATCGTCCGAGCCCCCTCCTCTCCACCTATGGGGGTCATTGCATCACCGCAACCACCACGGAGCTCTCCCGCTCTCCATTTACACAACTCGGAGGTCATGGCGTCAAGTCCATCCTTGACGACGCCCCAGTCCACCGCACCCGAAGCTCCTTCTCTTCCCGGGCTCCCTCGCAGGCGTGAAGCACCTCGATGGGCGCGCCTGGTCGCGCTGGACCCACCGGTACGCCGAGCATCGCCGGAGGTGGCCGGTACCGCCGGGGAGAACACCGGCGCCCGCTCGGCCTCACCTCCCCTGCCTCTGCTCTGTTCGAGCGGGAGGTAGGAGACGGCCTGAGCATCAGGCCCCGCTCGTCGGCGACCCGGAGGGCGGGCCCCGCCCGTTTAAGTGGAGATGGCTTCAGCAAAGACGCCTTCGACGTCGCCATGTCGCCGCGTGGCCGAGCCGCTGGACCGGCCCAGTTGCGCCTCACCGTTAAATCCCGCCCAGTGCGCGCTGCCGCCACCGGAATTAGCCCATTAGGTATTTCCATTTTCTTTTTCTTTTTCAACAAGATTCAAACTTTTCTAGAGACCTCATTTCAGGTCCAAATTTGATGATTCAAATTTCCAGAGACTCCATAAATCAAGTCCTATTTAAGAGGCCAAAGTGGACATTTTTGTTGTCCTTGGTTTTCACTGAACCTTTTAAAAAGGTCATTTATCCACATAAGTCCACTTCAAATATCCATATTACATTCATTTCAACTCCAAATCCAGTGAAACCAATTTCTCAATGTTTCAACAATCATGCCTGAATTAATGGGTACTTTTACTCATTTTTATAAAATGGCATTCTGTGTACAATTTGTGGATCCATCAAACCCCTTGAATCCATCATATTGAAATGTTAAGAGATGTCCATTGATCAAATCCTAATGAAACCACTTTGGTCACCCCTCATATGACCAGAGGTATCCTAGAAAAGTCCAACTCATATTTTTAGTGCACTTTTATTTTGCCTTGTTGTGTTCCTTATTATGGTTGTTTTCGACGATAGTTGACGAAGTAGACGAAATGCTCAGAGTTGGACCAAAGATATCTGAAGACCTCGAAGACTTTGTTAAAACAGGCAAGTAGCCCTTTGACCATGTCTATGAAACCCTTTTTATGCATGTCATATAGCACCATATTATTGTTGCAACGGAATCATGATGGGTTGGTAACCACTCTGATGGTTTGCCACCGTACTTCCTCGTTGATACTAGCATTGTGCATGACCTTACCTCCTTATGAGGGTTATGCCGGTGGGAGTAGATAGGATGCTAAACTAGATGCTATGCAAAAAGGGACGGGAATATGCATGATGAAGGAGACAAAGTGTTTTCAAAAGACTTTTTTGAAACCCCGTCGGGTGCCACTTATGCCCGAGGGAGATGATGAGATGGGTAACCACTTGATGACGAAGTGGTGTACCGAGGCAAGTGTGTGTTGTTTTCAAAACGGATTGGTTTAAGTTGCCACCGTTATTCCAACCTTACATGCGTAACCACTCTACCCTTATATGGGAAAGGGCATTATTGATTACCTAGACCGATACTAGCTTGGGGCCCACATTACTAGTGACGGGAGAGTTGTTGGTGCGCTCTCTCGGGATGGGGTCGTGCCAGGTAGGGCGGCCATGACTGTTTTCACAGGGCACTGGATACACCATTGTGTCCCCTCCCGGATGTTACGATCTCGAGTGAGTCTCGTATGATGTACATCGTGAGGATACGGAGCAACGAGTGGACTCCATGTTAGTGTCGTCTAGGGAAAGGTAGTTATCGGGTGCTTACCCGGGGTACTTGAGGTATCGCGGGTCGTGGATGACACAGAAGTTCCCCGGATCTTGTGGGTAAAGTGTGCAACCTCTGCAGAGTGTAAAACTATTCAAATAGTTTTGTCCATGGTCAAGGACAGTGGGGTAACCGCTCTTGGGCTACGTCCACATGTTTACAAACCAGTGTGTGTGTTTGGATAAGTGGGAAGATCTACTGGGGTCAAGTCAAGGGACTTGACAAGATTGAGTTGGGTTGATGCCCACTCTATTTATGTTGATATCTATAACCTGACCTCATGGATACTTGAATTCTCCTGATGCATGTCTTACAAGTTGTTGAATATGTCATTGCACTCAAAACTAGCTTTCTGCAAAAATTTACCTATATTATACATTGATGTATCTTGAACCAAAACATGGGTTGCTTGCGAGTACATTCAAAGTACTCATTGGCTTGCCACTGGTTATTTTATTGACCAGGCATGAAAGAACAGGATATGATGAAGAATACTTCAATGACGAACATGCGAGCTAGGACGCTTCCCAGTCAGAATGCCTGTAGGGTTAAGGCAGATGGCATGGGCCCAAGTTATCGACGAAGATTTCCGCTGCAATGTTATACTCAAGACTTGACCATAATGGTCCTACTTGTGTAATACGGTATGTAAGGATGTAAGCCTCTTGTTATTTAGCTTCTGTGTGTTCAGTGAGCATTGATCTCTGGGATCACTGTACACGTGCATTCGGTGATCACGACTTATGAGTCGGGGTCCCCACAAAGCTGGTATCAGAGCCATCCTGACTGTAGGAAGCCTTAGTTAGCATGGTCGTTAGTTAGGGTAAAACTATTTCCAAAACTACTACTAGTTTTCCAAAACTATCTATACGTCTCTTCCCTTCTCAGTTTTTCGAAAACTAAGGTATACCTTCCTTATTGATCTCTTCCACTTCAAAACCTTTGGTCGCTAGAACCCTTATGCCCCTGACCAACGGATTCCTTGTAATCCTTGTGCATAACCTAGAAGGACGACGCCTTGCCAGACACTCACCCACCTCTTCTGAACACAAGATTGGCGACACCACGGCAAGATGATGCCAATAGAAGATATGCCCTCGAGGAATGAGGACATGAAGATCCAGAGGATGGTGACACCTTTGAAGTTGCCCCAGGATTATGCAACCTTGGCCTATGATGACCAGCGCATAGGATATGCAAGATCATGATGTACATTGCTAATAGAGTAACCCTGTCACTACCGTTGTTGTATTGGCAACCACCGGTGGATGTGAACCTCGCCAATTGGTCCGCCTCACTATAGTGAGCAGGAAAACGGTTCTCTTCATCCCCCACTCTCAGTGACAATATTGTCAACAATGTTCCCGACAGATTGGATCTCTACTATGCCTTATTAGTGTCATTACATAAAGGATTGCCTACCTGGTACAATCAACGCCTTAGAAGGCAAGAGGGATCGTCATGATTAAGAAGACAAGAGGAGACCAAGTCAATGCTAGCTACAAGGAGCCATTGTCACCCCATCACTTCAACAGGAGAGAAGTTGTTGAAGACTCTTCAGGCTCAACCTGGATCGTTCCATCAAACAACTACAAGAGACATAGTGGCACCTGAGGAAAACTCAGAAGACTGCAGGAGGCACGAAGCAAAGCACGGCTACTGAATCTGAGAACCCCTAGGGTAGGATGAGTCATGTACCCCCTATGCGTAGTCGAGTCCATGTGATGGTCCGAATAGAACCATGATTGTGTGTTGCTTGTTTTATTTGTTTGTGTTTTGATATCACTCGCTCTTTTTTCCCTAGGAAACAAGTACGTGACAATATCACCTGCCTTATTCTATTGTTTGTTTTTGGCCCTTCGGCACCTGTTTGTTTGCACTTGGACTATAGAACCCCCTTTAGGCATCCCCCTCCTCTATGCGACTTTTCCCTCTCGTCTCCCTCTCCTCAGTCGAAGACCGACAAGACAAGGTACACCAAGGATTCTACTTCGACAACCAACTAGCGCTGAAGACTTTTGCTATAGCCTCGTCGACCAAGTGCAACCCCGTAGAGTTATGTTTAGTCCTCCAGACTGGAAACCCATCCCTAGACCCTTCGAGACTTCACGAGATACCCCAACTCGAATCCTTAACCATGTGCTTAACCTACGAATTGCAAGAGAACCAGTTAAGCCTCCGTAACCCTGCACATCACTGGGTTCATTATGGAACTAGTGGGCATAGTGAACGAGCACATTATCATCCTAAGATATCACCAAAACTGACGATGCCATAGGGAAGACCAATTTGAGGATATAGGAACAGACGACAAATGACTTGGTGAGTTTATATCAATGACTTTGAGGAATCGTCCAAGACTATTTGGTGGATTATGAGGCTTTCATGTTGGTAGATGGACTTGGTGGGATCATGATTATAGAGTAGCGTAAATTTCATCACCCTAGAGTAAACTGGAACCTCGTAGGACAATTAGGATCACAAGCTGGGATTCTTGGAGGAATACGATTTTTGACTTGATCTGATGATATCAATAGGATGCCATTACAATAATGACTTGGGGAAAGTGTAGAAATTCTCATTGGACATGAAATTTGGATTTAAATAGGTGATCCTAGTGGAGTATAGGTGGTGAGTAAGTCTACATGGTTCGGAGTAATTTGGATTTAGACTCATGATCTCGATCATGATAACATGTTTCTCGGTGGGCGATAAACTAGGAGATTGGATTAATTGTCGGGGTTTATTAGGGAATCTGTATGAGCTTGACCTTGGAGTTTACTTGACCATGAAAATGGGAATCGGTGGACTGACTATAGCAAAAATAGCCCTTTGAAGTATCTGGGGATTATAGGAACCTTAGGAGATCATGTGCAACACCTTAACCATTGGATTCGTACAATTAAATGGATTATGTAGTGATTGATGGAAGTTAATGGACTGTTGGAGTTGATTCATAGGAAGGAAACAAGATCTTGGAGTGGCTTACGACGTGTTTCCTTAGGATAGAGATGCACTAACATGGACCTTGGAAGAATAGGATGAGCACTTAGATTGTCGTGTTTTATTCGAGCTTGGAAGCTTGTATGCTCTACCCATGGATTTTTAGGGGTAGACATACATATGGGTTTGGGGATTGTAGACATATATGATTTTGTTAAACCTCCTCTCAAGAGTCATGAGGATATGAATCACATGAGTGATGATTGGAGTTGACCTATACGAGATGATACTATTAGTGATATGACATGATTTGTTTAAAGGACTAGATAGCACAATTGGCATCTCAGAAACTATGCTCAAGGATGGGATGCTAAACATTCACTCGCACACTAGAATCCTTGAAACCCTTATGCCCTACCAAGCGACAACATGGTCGGATCCTGACCTTGGGCTTTAAGTCTAGATCGATAAGACCTTGGGCAATGCTCAACTGTGACCATCACCAATGTCTCAGCCCACTTTACGTACCCCATAGACATCATGGAGTGCTTGGACAAGTTAGTTGTCATCTTTATTTGATGACATACTTCTCTACCCAAAGAAGGAAGAAGAATCGTTGAGCTGGTCAAGGAACATCTGAAGATCGTCATGTCTAGGAGGAAGAACTATGTCAACCGCCATCTCCAAGAAGTGAACTCCCTCGTTGAAGATCGTGCGTATCTACAAACCACTCCTCTCTAAGTGTCGGTGTCAAAACTGGCGGATCTCAGGTAGGGGGTCCCGAACTGTGCGTCTAGGCAGATGGTAACAGGAGACAAGGGACACGGTGTTTTTACCCAGGTTCGGGCCCTCTCGATGGAGGTAAAACCCTACTCCTGCTTGATTAATATTGATGATATGGGTAGTACAAGAGTCGATCTACCACGAGATCAGAGAGGCTAAACCCTAGAAGCTAGCCTATGGTATGATTGTTATTTGTCCTATGGACTAAAACTCTCCGGTTTATATAGACACCGGAGAGGGCTAGGATTACATAGAGTCGGTTACAATGGGGGGAGATCTTCATATCGTATCGCCAAGCTTGGCTTCCACGCCAAGGAAAGTCCCATCCGGACACAGGACGGAGTCTTCAATCTTGTATCTTCATAGTCCGGGAGTCCGGCAGAAGGTCATAGTCCGGCCATCCGGACACCCCCTAATCCATGACTCCCTCAGTAGCCCCTGAACCAGGCTTCAATGACGACGAGTCCGGCGCGCAAGTTGTCTTCGGCATTGCAAGGCGGGTTCTTCTTCAAATTCCCTGTACCCGTCGAATAGTGTCCGGCTTCTAGTGCGTGCTGCCCTCCTCGGCTTCTGTGCCCCATAATGACCATCTTCCACGTGTCAAATGGATGCGAAAAGACAGTTGATTTTTTCATTTAC
>NC_041387.1:213495165-213516572 GCF_002162155.2 Triticum dicoccoides | reverse complement strand
GGTTGAGTTAATGAACCGCCATAAAAGAGACGGGGATTTAGATCCAATTCACACCATCTTCCCTCCGCGAGCCTTCATCAAAGTGCCTTCGACAGGGATCCATTCCACCATGGCCGGTCGGTGCAGCTCCTCCTCTCGCCTCTCCAGCCCTCGGCCCGGAGATTGGGGGCGGTGTTCCGTCCCGCATAGCGAGTTAGTAGTGCTTCAGTCCAAGGGCTTCTCCCCCAGCATATATGGTCCTAGTTCGAGCCGGGATTGCTACCTATAGCAGCGGAGAGCAGGCAGAGAGCGTCCCCAATCCCTCTCAAGGAGAGCGGGTATGCCTAGTCCCTTATTTGATGAGAGGACTCGGATTTCCAATTCATCCGTTTCTCAGAGGGTTGTTGGAGTTCTATGGCCTCTAGCTACACAACCTCATGCCGGCCTCCCTTCTGCACATTGCGGGCTTCGTGGCCCTCTGCGAGTTGTTATTGGGTGTTGAGGACCATTTCGCGCTGTAGAAGAGGTTGTTTTGCCTCGTGCCTCATTCTCATGAGGGGTCTATTTATCAAGTGGGCGGAGCCGAACTATGGCGCATCGCCGGGACCGGATATCTATCCGGTATCCCAAAGAGGACGTCCGAGGACTGGTACGGATCAGCCTCCCTGAGTTCAATAATGCTCCGTTGAAGAAGTGCCAGAGTTGGCGCCCGCGGAATCCTCAGAGGGAAACTAACAGGGACGTCCTTTACCTGATGAGCCGGATAAGGTTGTTGGCTCATTCCGGCCTGACCATGATCAAGGTCATGGCCATATGCATTACGCGAGGGGCGCAGCCGCTTCAATACAGAGGCCACCCCATGTGGGATTTCAACGGGGAGGACGACGCCACCCGGTGCGGTCGTAAGGGGCCAGATTCGGCCGCCACTTTAACGAGGATCTTATCTGCTTTGTACAAGGGAGAAGAAGAAGAATTCCTCCGTGCCAACCCGGAGGGCGGATTCTCCATGTACAATCCACCAAGTTGGGTGAGCGAACAATTTCACTTGCCTACCCGCTTTCGAAATTCCCGTAGTTGAGTATTTAGTCTAGCAATGTTAAACACAGGAGCTGCGCCAGACTGTGAAGGAGATAAACAGCCCTCCTCCACAACCCGAGGACCCGGCATGGTCCCTCGATCTGGACTCCCAAGAGGACCCGGACATATATGTGGAGCTAATCGATGGGGTGTTTCATCAATTGAGCAAGGACAATGCCTTAGTGGCCATTACGGCCGACTATCCCGGACTACTTCCAGCCTCAAAGGTAACTGAGACCGACGTCCCATTATTCTCAAGGAGATCTATCCATGCTTTATCCTACATGCCGTGAACTAATAGTGTTTCGTTTCGCAGGGTAAATCCTTGAGGCGGAAGGCCGAGCCCGCGGTGGGCGGCCAACAAGGGCCGCTGAAGCCAGGCGGGCCAAAAAGAAGTGCGGACCAGATCGAGATTCCGGTGTAACGGTATGGCGTGCAAATTTAACGCCTAGGGTTTATGCCCTTGAGTCTTACTAACGCTCACGATTTTCTTAGAAAGAAGAGAACCCGCCGGACTATATCTGCCGGCCAAGGTTCAAGGCCGGGTCCGGAAGCGGAGACGGACACGGGGCGCGCCTCGGGCGTTCCTCCGACAGAGGACGCCGACGGGCTATCTGCCACCAATTCAGAGGTGGAGAGTGCCCTGAACCACAGGCGTCGCCGGACTGTTCTTCGTGACGCATGTTTTTCCCAGAGGCGTTGGACGCCTTTAATACAGGAGATGCGTATCTCCGTGCCGCTCAAAATGGTCTAGCCAGAGCCACAGAGCAGTATGTAAAAAACATACAGGTGAGTAAAATTGAAGGTTATATATGTCAGTAGCCCCCGAGACTTGAAACAGTGAAGATAACTGTTTTAAGGATCTTGTGCCATGCAGTGTCTTACAAAGAAGAATGTGCAACTGTCCCAGCAGCTTGAAGAGTGCAAGGCCCAACTCGAGGCCGCACTGGCCACTTCAGAAAATGCCAAGGGGACGCCCTCAGGTAATATATGCTTCGAAAGATAATTCCGTTATGAAGTTCGGCAGGTGTGCAACCCTGACAATAATAGTGCAGATGGGGCCGGTGTAAATCCGGACAAGCAACAACTCCTACACCAACTAAAGGCTGGCGAGAGCGTGCTGACGAGGGTGAGGCAAGAGAAGAACAAACTTCAAGATGCCAATACCCAGCTGCGAGAGGAACTAAAGGATGTTCGTATTCAGTTGTCTACTTCCGTAAAGGAGAATCGGCGACTTCGACGCGGCATTTTTAGTAAGTTCTTGAACGAATCTTCGAAAAAAGAATTCGGTGAGGAAGTAGATTGACAGAGCTATGTCTGTAGGTCTGCTGACAGGTCGTCCTGCGGAGGAAATGCCCGGTTCAACGGGAGACCTTCTTCACGAGCTGTTGGAACTGCACGAACGAGTTCGGCAGGCAATGCAGAGCGTCATTCAGTCTATGTGGCCATCCCTCTCCATGCCCGAAGGCCTTGGGGAGCTTAGAAAGAAGCTGGAGGGAGTGCGGCAGCGCTTCCGGTTGTGGAAGATATCGGCCTGCCGTGAAGGTGCCAGGGAGGCCTGGGCCATGGTGAAGACTCGGTACACGAAGGCTGGCCCAAACCACATGGCCGAGGTCGGCCCTATGGGTCCTGACGGAAAGGAGATCCCTGTCAGCTTAGTATATGGCCAGGTAGAGCTGGCTTCAAAGTATTCCCAACAGGACTGTAAATTAGACCGCTTGTTGGATGGTATTGAAGAAGAATATACCGAGTCGGATTGACTCTGTAATTTAAAATGACATGAAAAATTCCTTCTAGCCGGATTGTATACCGAGTCGGATTGACTCTGTAAGAACCGGGGCATGCATGGAGACAACGCATAGGGGTCATAATTGCTTTAGCAGACAAGTGCCCAACTAGTTATGTTATATTACATGGTTAGTAAGAAACATCTTCCAGGGAGAATAGTTCCGTTAGGGGTTCCTTTCCCTGGGAGGCATGCCCTAAAGTGCATGTCCAAACTGCTAAAAAGAGCAGAAAAGCATCTGGGGGCAGATAAATAAACACGAAAGATCATCTTTTAGTTCATCGACCGAATATTCCCTTAAGAACGCTAGCTTTTGGCTTTACCCAGTCTGAGGTACACATCCGGCTGACCCGGCAGTAACAATCGCAGAGGTGCTCCCTTTACCACCTAGCCGAACGAACGGGAATGTAGGGGTAAGCACAGGAGCCAGGCAACCCAGCTTGGCCAAAACTTAAGTCATATCGATGCATATAATGGTGTATAAAAGGTTCATGCGGAAGTGTCACACATGTTTTGGGCATGAGGCCCGTTTTATATAAACTTATGATAAAGAAGCCCCCAGGTATGATGAGCGCGGGTGGCGCGTCAGGTATGTGCGAACAATGCACATGCAAGCCCCTAAGGGCTTGGGAGAAAAAAGGTGGGGAGAAGGAACGAAATCCCGGACAGCTAATGTGACAAAATAAAAATAAAAATAAAAAGGGGACAGAGGAAGGAGACGAACACGGAGTCTAGCGCTAGGCGTAGAATCTTCGTAGGCGTGCTGTGTTCCATGGGTTCGGCTCGAGTCGGTTGTCCGATGCGTTTCGCAGACGGTACACTCCACCAGTCAGTACTTGGTCGATTATGAAGGGACCCTCCCATTTGGGCTTTAGTTTGTCCTTTTTCTTGTTCGGCAGGCGTAGAACTAGTTCGCCAACGTTATAAGTTTTGGCCCGTACTTCTCTGCTTTGATATCTTCGAGCCTGCGTTGATAGAATGCGGAACAAGCTTTTCCCACGTCGCGCTCCTCCTCCAATGCGTCCAAGCTGTCCTGCCGATCGACCTCGGCTTCTCTTTCTTCGTACATGCGCACTCGAGGTGAGTCATGAATTATGTCGCATGGCAGTACTGCCTCTGCACCGTATACCATAAAAATGTTGTGAATCCGGTAGTACGATTCGGCGTGGTCCGAAGCCCCCAGAGTACGGAGTCAAGCTCCTCTACCCAATGTGTGTTAGATTCCTTGAGGGATTGCACTAGTCTGGGTTTGATGCCGCTCATAATGAGACCGTTGGCTCTCTCGACTTGACCATTGGTTTGAGGGTGATAGACTGAAGCGTAGTCGAGCTTAATGCCCATGTTTTTGCACCAGAGTTTAACTTCATCCGCCGTGAAGTTTGTGCCGTTGTCAGTTATGATGCTGTGGGGGACGCCGTAACGGTGTACGACCCCGGATATGAAGTCTATCACCGGTCCGGATTCGGTCGTCTTTACAGGCTTGGCCTCTATCCATTTGGTGAATTTGTCCACCATGACCAGTAGATATTTTTTCTTGTGGGTTCCTCCTTTAAGGGGTTCAACCATGTCAAGCCCCCAGACCGCAAAAGGCCAGGTAATGGGTACAGTTTGTAGGGCGGTAGGCGGCATGTGGCTTTGGTTGGCGAATAACTGGCAACCAACGCATCGCTGCACTAAGTCCTGAGCGTCTGCCCGGGCCATTGGCCAATAAAATCCGGTACGGAAGGCCTTGCTTACAAGGGCCCGGGCTGCGGCGTGGTGCCCGCCGAGTCCGGCATGAATTTCAGCCAGAAGGTCTCGCCCTTCCTCTTCGGAGATACACCTTTGAAGGACTCCGGTTGTGCTTTTCTTATAAAGCTCTCCCTCGTGGACTTTGTAGGCTTTAGATCGCCGCACTATGCAGCGGGCCTCGTTTTGGTCCTCGGGGAGTTCCTGCCTAGTTAGGTAGGCTAGGAATGGTTCTGTCCACGGGGCAATGACTGCCATTATTGTGTGGGCTGACGGCGTTGTTTCGTTGGCGGAGCCACCAACTATGTTAGAGTGTTCGATGAGGGGCAGTGGTTGTGTCCGGGCTATTGTTTTTGGACTCTCCCTCCCATGATACGGATGGCTTGAACAGCCTCTCTAGGAAGATGTTGGGAGGGACGGCATCACGCTTGGCACCAATGCGTGCCAACACGTCTGCTGCCTGGTTATTCTCCCGGGCTATGTGATGAAATTCGAGCCCCTCAAACCGAGCTGACATCTTTAAGATGGCGTTGCGGTAAGCTGCCATTTTCGGATCCTTGGCGTCAAAGTCTCCATTTATTTGGGATATTGCGAGGTTTGAATCCCCGCGGACCTCTAGGCGCTGAATGCCCATGGAGACTGCCATCCGAAGACCATGTAAAAGGGCCTCATATTCGGCTGCATTGTTGGAATCCGTGTACATTATCTGAAGTATGTATTGGACTGTATCTCCGGTTGGGGACGTCAGAACGATGCCAGCCCCCAGGCCGGCCAACATTTTGGAGCCGTCGAAGTGCATGATCCAGTTGAAGTATGCGCCATACTCTTTAGGGAGTTCGACTTCGGTCCATTCAGCGATGAAGTCGGCCAAAACCTGTGACTTAATAGCTCGCCTTGGCTTGTAAGTTATGTCGAACGATAGGAGCTCGATGGCCCATTTGGCAATCCGGCCCATTGCGTCGCGGTTGTTTATAATATCATTAAGAGGTACTTCGGATGCCACTGTTATTGAACACTCTTGAAAATAGTGTTGCAGCTTCCGGGATGCCATGAACACCGCGTATGCTATCTTTTGATAATGCGGGTACCGTGACTTGCATGGAGTTAGGACAGTGGACACGTAGTAAACTGGTTTTTGGAGAGGGAACTTGTGTCCGTCCGTTTCTCGTTAGATGACGAGCACCGCGCTTACAACTTGATGGGTTGCCGCGATGTATAACAGCATTGGTTCGCCTGTGTTGGGCGCGGCCAGGACCGGATTTGTTGCCAGTATGGCTTTTATTTCTTTGAGTCCGGCCGTGGCGACATCTGTCCACTCGAAGTGTTCGGTGCGCCGCAGGAGGCGATAGAGGGGTAATGCCTTTTCTCCTAAAAGGGGTATAAAGCAGCTTAGAGCCGCCACGCATCCTGTCAATTTTTGTATTTGTTTGAGGTCTTTTGGGGTATCCAATTGTGACAGAGCTCGGATCTTGGCTGGGTTTGCTTCAATTCCTCTACCGGATACGATGAAGCCCGAGAGCTTTCCGGCTGGTACACCGAAAACGCATTTGTCCGGGTTGAGCTTAATGTCATATGTTCAGAGATTGTCGAACGTGAGCCTCAAGTCGTCTACTAGAGTATCGACGTGTTTGGTTTTGACGACCACGTCATCTACGTATGCTTCAACTGTTTTGCCGATCTGGTTGGCCAGACATGTCTGAATCATGCGCTGATATGTTGTGCTGACATTTTTTAGCCCAAAGGGCATCATGTTGAAGCAGAATGGGCCGAATGGGGTGATGAATGCTGTTGCGGCTTGGTTTGACTCTGTCATCTTGATTTGGTGGTAGCCAGAGTATGCATCGAGGAAACACAATGAGTTGTGTCCTGCGGTGGCGTCGATGATTTGATCAATTCGGGGGAGTGGGAAAGGATCCTTTGGGCAGGCCTTATTTAGGTCCTTGAAATCGACACATAGGCGCCAAGATTTGTCCTTCTTTGGTACCATCACCAGGTTTGCTAGCCAGTCCGGGTGTTTTATATCTCTGATGAATCTGGCTTCCAACAATTTTGCTAGGTCCTCTCCCATGGCTTGTCTCTTGGGTTCGGAGAAACGCCGTAGAGTCTGCTTAACGGGCTTAAACCCTTTTAGGATGTTCGGGCTGTGCTCAGCCAGCCTGCGTGGGATTCCTGGCATGTCTGAAGGGTGCCAGGCGAAAGTGTCCCAATTTTCTCGCAGGAATTCTCTGAGTGCGGCGTCTACATCGGGTTTTAGTTGTGCCCCAATGGAGGCCGTTTTTGTGGGGTCCGTTGGATGGACTTGGAATTTGACTATTTCGTCAGCTGGTTTGAAAGAGGTGGACTTGGATCTCTTATCTAGTATCACATCGTCCCTGTTAATCGTGGAGCGCAACGCAATTAGTTCCTCGGCCGCTAGGGCTTCGGATAATGCCTCCAGGGCCAGTGCGGCTGTCTTGTTTTTGGCATGGAGCGTTGTGTCTGGATCACTTGCAAGAGTGATGATTCCGTTGGGTCCAGGCATTTTGAGCTTCATGTACCCATAATGGGGTATGGCTTGAAAAATTGTAAATGCTTCTCGCCCTAGCAGAGCGTGGTATCCGCTGCTGAACGGGGTCACTTGGAACATGACCTCCTCGGATCTGTAATTATCCGGCGTGCCGAACACCACATCCAGTGTGATTTTTCCTAAACAGCACGCTTCCCGGCTTGGTATTATTCCTCTAAAGGTTGTGTTGCTTCGCTCAATGCGGCTCCAGTCTATTTCCATTTTTCGCAGGGTTTCCTCGTAGATGAGGTTAAGTCCGCTACCGCCGTCCATGAGTACCTTTGTAAGTCGGAAGCCATCCACTATTGGACTGAGGACCAATGCGGCTGGTGCTCGGGCTGTCCGGAATTTAGGTTCGTCATTGGCATTAAAGGTAATAGCCGTGTCACTCCATGGGTTTATTGTTGCTACTTGGTAGACTTTGGTAAGGTTGCAGAGCGTTCGTTTCCTCGCATTGTTTGATGCGAAGGTCTCGAAGACTTTCGACACCGTATTGGCGTTTCTGGGGAGGTGTTCTTCGGGTTCTGGAGTTAGAAGCTCCTCGCCACTTCTGGCCACCTTCCGGAGTATCCAACATGCTCTAAGGCTGTGACTTGGTGTGACTTCCCCTGAACTATGGATTGTAAAGGGTCCACTGAGCCATCCCTCCAGTACGGTCCCATACCCTATAGAGGGTTTTTGTTTTTTGATGTTTGGCTCAGATGCCTGGCGATAATGCGCCCTTTTGTTTTGGACTCGTGTTGTATTCAGGGCCGGATTGTCCCAGAATTTATCTTCGGTTTTCCGAACGCTTTCTGTCGCACAGTACTTTCGTACTATGGATGTCAAGTCGGCGAAGCGTGTAATTTCACGGCGACTTATGGCGTTGAGGATTCCGATGTCCATGCAGTTGTTACAGAAGAATGAAATTGCTTCTTTCTCACGGCAGTCCTTTATCCTGTTCATAACCAGGAGGAATCTGGCCCAATAGTGGTGTACTGTTTCCTCGGGCTCTTGCCGTATTTGGGATAAATCCCTTATAGTTGGGTGGGCAGGTGGATTTAAATATGGAAGCTTGCCCAATATAAGATTCAGAGGCCAAGAAGTTTCCGAATTCGGAAGCTTGCTTTCTTGGACATGATTCAATGAATCAGGCCTGCTACCTGACTTTAGGTTCAGGGCTTGGGCGACATCCTCCCCTCCGCGGGTGTCCGGCTTGGAGGGGTCGGGAATCCGGACACATCTAGTTCTTAGGGCGGGTGAAGATTCGCCGCATTGTTCTTCCACCACTTCAACATGGTGGGCAACCTGGGGAGAGTCGATCTCTCTCTGATCGGGTTTAAGCCCAATCTGGCCGTAATCTGTAGCGACTCCCAGGGCAGCAATGCGATCCAAGAGCTCGTTCAGGGAAGAGAGCTCCCTCGGATCTAACTGCTCGGCAAGCTCCGAGTTGATGTGGAGATTGCTTTCGATGGCCCGAGAAGTCATCGTCCGCGCGGCGGCCGAGCAGACGGTCATCAAAAACCTGCCTAGCCGGAGAGTTTGGCCGACAGCCAAAGCTCCTTTAGCAACAGCGCCGTCTTTAAAGACGGGGTGCGGCATCCTTCCTGATGGTAACGACATAGAGGAACTCTCAATGAAAGCACCAATGTCAGTGTCAAAACCGGCGGATCTCGGGTAGGGGGTCCCGAACTGTGCGTCTAGGCGGATGGTAACAGGAGACAAGGGACACGGTGTTTTTACCCTGGTTCGGGCCCTCTCGATGGAGGTAAAACCCTACTCCTGCTTGATTAATATTGATGATATGGATAGTACAAGAGTGGATCTACCACGAGATCAGAGAGGCTAATCCCTAGAAGCTAGCCTATGGTATGATTGTTCTTTGTCCTATGAACTAAAACTCTCAAGTTTATATAGACACCGGAGAGGGCTAGGGTTACACAGAGTCGGTTACAATGGGGGGAGATCTTCATATCATATCGCCAAGCTTGCCTTCCACGCCAAGGAAAGTCCCATCTGGACACGGGATGGAGTCTTCAATCTTGTATCTTCATAGTCCGGGAGTCCGGCCGAAGGTCATAGTCCGGCCATCCGGACACCCCCTAATCCAGGACTCCCTCACTAAGGAACCAAGCATTTCCATGACAAGGAGACCCACACCAAGATTCATCGGCCCTCTTCAAGATCACTCCAAGATTTAACAACCCCTCTGAGATCACTACGAGACGAAGAGAAGACAGTTACCAGCTGGAGTTGCCACCTGAGTTACCTGATGTGCACAATGCTTTCCATGCATCACAACCCCGGAAGTGTTTCCAATTTCCTAACTTGCCCGATCTCTACGAGGGCATTGACCACCGAGCCATCGACCCCTAGCCCAATCTAACCTACCGCGAGCTACACAGTAGCAACCTGGACCAAGTAGAACATTATACACGAGGCCGCACCATCAAGTACTTCAAGGATCAAAGGAGCACCGCTCGGAAGGAGGAGCAGTATGAGAACGTGAAGACTACCCCAGATCCAAGTTTACATACTCCTTTCCACGCCTAGTTTGGGAATCTCGGGGACGAGATTCTTGTAAGGGGGGTAGGTCTGTCACACCCTGATTTTCATGCCACAACACTTGAGCTAATAAATCATGATAAAATGTGGTCTGACAAAAACTTTTGAGTGTTTTGGACCTTGCCTTGATTGGTTTTTGTCTGTTGTTTGCAAGTGCTCTAAAAATCAAATAAATCTTCCAACTCCTATACTTCATCTCCTTGCTCCAAACTCTTGAACCAATGATCATGCCATGTGTATAGGACATAAAAATAATTTCTTGCAAAAATAATTTGGCCAAATAGTATTTTCAAAAATTAGTTTTTCAAAAACCCCTGAATTGAGGTTTGCATTGCAAGTAATTAATTAAGGGCAGTAAAAATCTTTCCAAAAATATGTTTGACTCCTATTAGATATAGGATACCCACAAACCACAAAAATATAATTTTAAAAGTTAGTTTCCTATTTTATTTAAAAGCTTTTTCTTAAGGCCAGAAATGGTCTTTAACAGGGAAAATCATTTTATTGTTTCAAAAATATTTGACAAAAACCTAGGGAAACTCAGTGGACATATATTGTCCATATATAAGAGTTCCAACACATGGTCATGTTCAAAATATTGGTCAAATCCCTCAAAAACCCTTTCTGGATATTCCAAGCTTTTGAAATATTTACAAAGGAAATATTCCCAAAAAATTCCAAGAAAATTCTATCATGTCACATATGACATGTTTGATGATCTTGAAAAGTATCATGTCATGGAGAATAGCATAACCCCATGAAATCCCCTCAAAACCATTTCTGTCCATTTTGAAGTTTGAGCAACTTTACATTTCCAAACATGTCCAAATGCTATCAAACCTTGTGAACATGCTCAAATGGTCTAATAACTCATCTAGACCAAATGGCACAAGTTGGAGAACAAGTTAAATTGATCAAAGTGCCTCAAAACCCTTCCTGTCCAGAACCAAATTTGAACAACTTTGTACTACCAACTTTCTCTCCTTGACCCCAACCTTGGTGAGCATATTCACATGACCAAATGAGGCCACTACACCAAGTGGTGCATCAAGGAGAAGTGATTTGCTCAACTAGATCTACACAAGTTCATTTCTGCTAACTTCTAGGGTTTACAAAAGTTGCATTGGCAACTTTGCCCAAATGGACTCAACCTTGGTGGAACCTATTATTATCTCATTCCATTTGACCCTGTCAAGCCTCATGACAAGAGGAGTTCATCTTCTTGCCCAAACCAGCAACAAACACCTTCTGCCATTTTACAAGAACCCCTGTTTTGACCACTTACACTCTTCTCCATGGCCTCCACTTTTTACCACAGCCCCTTCAAGTCCTCCTCTACCTCCAGTAACTCTTCCCTGGCCTCAACTCATTGATTGAAGGGTGAAACAACCCCATTTACCCTTCTGGACAACAGCATTCTTCTCCTTTCTCACCTCCCTCCTCACTCTAGTGGATCTCCAGGGCATCCAATGCCCCTCTCCAGGGCTACTAGACATGAGTGGGCACGCCCCTGCCCCTTAAACAATGCCATGGCAGCCAAAGGCACGCTCTGCAGCGCGCTACAGTGTGCTCCCGCACTGTAGCCGCCCCCTTCCAACCGCCTCCGGCCACCTCGGGCCTCCCCAGCGCGCCCGACGATGCGCCTCGGCGTCCGCACACACCACGGCCTGGTCCCCCTCCTCCTTCTCCATCCTGCTGACCCCTCGCACGCGCGCCAGAGCCGCCCGAGAGCCCCAATGGCCGAGCCCACACACGCGACGCTCTGCCACTCCCTGCTCTCTCTCTCTCCTTCTCCCTCGACTTGGACCACGCCCACAAGCGCCGCAGACAGCCCCGAGCCTCCTCCCATGGCCACTGCGGCCATTTCCGCGGGTGCCCGTAGGCCATGTCCATGGTGAGCCACGGCCTCGCCATATAAAGCCGCCCCTGACCTCCCTCTGGATCCCCTTTGCTCTCTCTCTCTCTCTCCAGTGCATCCCCTGGACCAATTCGCACCCCCTCCCGTGCCCTCCAACCTCGTCCATGGCCGGAGCTGAGCCGCCGGCCATTGCTTAAATCCTCGTCTTCCGAGCCCCCTCCTCTCCACCTATGGGGGTCATTGCATCACCGCAACCACCACGGAGCTCTCCCGCTCTCCATTTACACGCCCCAGAGGCCGTGGCGTAAAGTCCATCCTCGACGACAACTCGGTCCGCCGCACCCGAAGCTCCTTCTCTTCCCGGGCTCCCCGGCAGGCGTGAAGCACCTGGATGGGCGTGCCTGGTCACGCTGGACCCACCGGTACGCCGAGCGTCGCTGGAGGTGGCCGGTACCGCCGGGGAGAACGCCGACGCCCGCTCGGCCTCACCTCCCCTGCCTCTGCTCTGTTCGAGCGGGAGGTAGGAGACGACCTAAGCACCGAGCCCCTCTCCTCAGCGACCCGGGGGGCGGGCCCCGCCCGTTTAAGTGGAGACGACTTTAGCAAAGACGCCTTCGACGTTGCCATGTCGCCGCGTGGCCGAGCCGCTGGGCCGGCTCAGTTGCGCCTCATCGTTAAATCCCGCCCAGTGCGCGCTGCCGCCGCCAGAATTAGGCCCATTAGGTATTTCCATTTTCTTTTTCTTTTTCAACAAGATTCAAACTTTTCTAGAGACCTCATTTCAGGTGCAAATTTTATGATTCAAATTTTTAGAGACTCCATAAATCAAGTCCTATTTAAGAGGCCACAATGGACATTTTTGTTGTCCTTGGTTTTCACTGAACCTTTTAAAAAGGTCATTTATCCACATAAGTCCACTTCAAAAATCCATATTATATTCATTTCAACTCCAAATCCAGTGAAACCAATTTCTAAATGTTTCAAAAATCATCCTTGAATTAATGGGTATTTTTACTCATTTTTATAAAATGGCATTCTGTGTACAACTTGTGGATCCATCAAACCCCTTGATTCCATCATATTGAAATGTTCAGAGATGTCCATTGATCAAATCCTAATGAAACCACTTTGGTCACCCCTCATATGACCAGAGGTATCCTAGAAAAGTCCAACTCATATTTTTAGAGCACTTTTATTTTGCCTTGTTGTGTTGCTTATTATGGTTGTTTTCGACGATAGTTGACGAAGTAGATGAAATGCTCGGAGTTGGACCAGAGATATCTGAAGACCTCGAAGACTTTGTTAAAACAGGCAAGCAACCCTTTGACCATGTATATGAAACCCTTTTTATGCATGTCATATAGCACCATATTGTTGTTGCAACGGAATCATGATGGGGTGGTAACCACTCTGATGGTTTGCCACCGTACTTCCTCATTGATACTTGCATTGTGCATGACCCTACCTCCTTATGAGGGTTATGCCGGTGGGAGTAGATAGGATGCTAAAGTAGATGCTACGCAAAAAGGGACGGGAATATGCATGATGAAGGAGACAAAGTGTTTTCAAAAGTCTTTTTCAAAAACCCCGTCGGGTGCCACTTATGCCCGAGGGAGATGATGAGATGGGTAACCACTTGATGACGAAGTGGTGTACCGAGGCAAGTGTGTGTTGTTTTCAAAACGGATTGGTTTAAGTTGCGACCGTTATTCCAACCTTACATGCGCAACCACTCAACCCTTATATGGGAAAGGGCATTATTGATTACCTAGACCGATACTAGCTTGGGGCCCGCATTACTAGTGACGGGAGAGTTGTTCGTGCGCTCTCTCGGGACGGGGTCGTGCCAGGTAGGGCGGCCATGACTGTATTCACAGGGCACTGGATACACCGTTGTGTCCCCTCTCGGATGTTACGATCTTGAGTGAGTCTCGTATGATGTACATCGTGAGGATACGGAGCAACGAGTTGACTCCATGTTAGTGTCGTCTAGGGAAAGGTAGTTATCGCGTGCTTACCCCGGGTACTTGAGGTATCGCGGGTCGTGGATGACACGGAAGTTCCCCGGATCTTGTGGGTAAAGTGTGCAACCTCTGCAGAGTGTAAAACTATTCGAATAGCGGTGTCCACGGTCAAGGACAGTTGGGTAACCGCTCTTGGGCTACGTCCACATGTTTACAAACCAGTGTGTGTGTGTGTGTGTTTGGATAAGTGGGAAGATCTACTGGGGTCAAGTCAAGGGACTTGACAAGATTGAGTTGGGTTGATGCCCACTCTATTTATGTTGATATCTGTAACCTGACCTCATGGATACTTGAATTCTCCTGATGCGTGTCTTACAAATTGTTGAACATGTCATTGCACTCAAAACTAGCTTTCTGCAAAAATTTACCTATATCATGCATTGATGTATCTTGAACAAAAACATGGGTTGCTTGCGAGTACATTCAAAGTACTCATTGGCTTGCCACTGGTTATTTTATTGACCAGGCATGAAAGAACAGGATATGATGAATAATACTTCGATGATGAACATGCGAGCTAGGATGCTTCCCAGTCAGAATGCCTGTAGGGTTAAGGCAGATGGCACAGGTCCAAGTTATCGACGAAGATTTCCGCTGCAATGTTATACTCAAGACTTGACCATAACGGTCCTACTTGTGTAATATGGTATGTATGGATGTAAGCCTCTTGTTATTTAGCTTCTGTGTGTTCAGTGAGCATTGATCTCTGGGATCACTATACACGTGCTTTCGGTGATCACAACTTATGAGTCGGGGTCCCCACAAGAGACCTCCGTAGTACGAGCGGCAGCGGCCAGCAGTGATGCCTGCTTATTCACATAGACATCTTCTGTTAGACTCCTGCAAACATTATTTGATCCTCTGTTCGGCTTTTCTTTCCGAACACCAAACAGAGCATCAGGGGCTACTGTCTATACTGTGATATTCTCTTGCAATTTTCTTACTTACCTCAAAGCCTGTTAAAAGGCTGGCGCAGGCTTCGGTCAATCCGCTTTTGGCGGACCGGACCATCTCAATCACCATACTCATAAGAGTACAATGTTCTTGATCAATGGAAGCGTTGTGAAGCGCTTCCAGCAAGTTGTCCGGTGCCTCTGGATGGACAGATGTCATCAGTACAGGCGGCTCGCCCTCCTTAGAGAGAGGCTGCCTGCCTGAATTCGGAACCACTTGGGTTTCCGGAGCCGTATTCGGCCGAGGGCCAAACTGGCTGTGGCCACCATTATCAGAGTCCATGGGGGTCTCCCCCCCCCTATGTGCCCGGTGACTGGGATTTCGTCTAGGGGCGTCTCCGGAACTGTCTCCCCTTGGCCCGGTATCCTTCGAGACAACACCTCGGGGTCGTCCGTGGGCTTGGGCGAGGAGGTTGTCAAAAGCGAATCGTTGTTCATCCCGACGGGTCCAGAGACCCCTCCGAATAGGAGGATACGTCGATGTGGGATTTGGACAGACTGCAGGTGCACGTTCAACATAATAAGAAGCGATAAAGCAAACATACCGGAAGTACTATTGTGTCTGGATACTTACGACTTAGCCAGGGGCTTGTCCTTGGGCTCCCACTCCTCGCAGTTGTTGGTGGCTGCGGTGGAGTTGTCCAGAAGGAATGTTTTTCCCTTCTTGGACACCTCAGCCTCCCCATGTGGGACAGCCTTCCTCTTCTTTCTCCCCCTGGTGGGGGGGGGTGGATTTCCTCCTCCTCCTCGTCTTCGGTGGAGGAGTGCGTATTGGTGTCTTCGGACGTCACGTCTGATGCAATCTTGCGCCGGAGACCTTCTCTGGTCCCCGCGGCCGTCTTCTTAGCCTTCTTCTCCGGCACCTCATAGGGCGCGGGAAGAAGCATCTTCATTAGAAGAGGTGATTCTGGATCTTCAGGTAGCGGAGCCGGACAGTCAATCTGCTCCGCTATCGCTACCCAGGCCTGTAAAAATGGCATGGAGGCTTAGATTCCTCTCGCGGATGTGCTGGTAAAAGGTACATCTTGTAGAATATGAAAACTCACCGGATTGGCTTGGCGTTTCGCGTTGAGTCCGCGATCTTCGGTTATGGGTGGTGGTACCTTGTTGGCCTTGAAGAGCACCTTCCAAACGTCTTCGTGCGTCGTGCCGAAGAGCTCTTGCAGCGTCTGGTGTTCGGCCGGGTCGAACTCCCACAAATTGCAAACCCTTCTCTGACAAGGGAGAATCCGGCGGAGGAGCATGACCTGAACCACATTGACGAGCTTGATCTTCTTGCCTATCATATTTTGGACGTACGTCTGAAGTCCGGTCAGTTCTTCTACTGAGCCCCAGGCTAAGCCCTTCTCTTTCCAGGAGGTGATCCGCATGGGGACGCCGGATTGAAATTCGGGGGTCGCCGCTCAGTTGGTGTTGCGTGGCTCGGTGATGTAGAACCACCCCGATTGCCACCCCTTCACAGTCTCCACAAAGAGCCTTCATGCCAGATGACATTGGCCATCTTGCCCACCATCGCGCCTCCGCACTCCGCTTGTTGGCCGCCCACCACCGTTGGCTTCACGTTGAAGGTCTTCAGCCATAGGCCGAAGTGGGGCGTGATGCGGAGGAAGGCCTCGCACATGACGATAAACGCTGAGATGTTGAGGATAAAGTTGGGGGCCGAATCATGGAAGTCCAGCCCGTAGTAGAACATTTGTCCGCAGACGAATGGGTGGAGGGGGAATCCCAGCCCGCGGATGAAATGAGAGAGGAATACTACCCTTTCCTGGGGTTTTGGGGTAGGGATGATATGCCCTTCGACCGGAAGCTGATGCGCGATGTCTGCGGACAAGTATCCGGCCTCCCGGAGCTTCTTGATGTCCTCCTTCATGACGGAGGAGGCCATCCACTTGCCTCCCGCTCCGTACATGTTCAGAATGATTTCGCGGAGAAGGTGAAAGCTTGGGCGTTGGAGCTCGAGAATGGGTGAGCAGAGGAAGAAGAAGGCGTGGGTGAGAAAGGGGAATCCTTGATTCCTTATAAAGGCCGTAGGGGTCGTGCGCCTCCCCACTTGCCCAAGAAACTCGCTTATTCCCCAAGCGCCGTGCTAGTGGCGCCGTTGGGTTACCTACACCCGTATTGATGAGAATCCCGTGATAAGGGGACACGATCTCTGCTTCGACAAGACGTGCCAATAAAACTGCCTCGTAAGATGTGCAGTAGCAGGTTGGGAAAGTGGTTCATATAATGACCTGGCCACGACATGATGTCGTGCTATGGGAAAGTTGTCAGCAGATTATACTTGTGGAATATTGTGCTCTCTACGGTGGTATGTGGAATTTGTTTTGCAGAGCCTGACACGATTCTTGTGTTCAAGATCTTTTTTGGAGTATTCAGAGAAGGAAACCGACTTGCAATGCCAAAGACAATCTGCGCGCCGGACTCATTGTCATTGAAGCCTGGTTCAGGGGCTACTGAGGGAGTCCAGCATTAGGGCATCCTCGGACAGCCGGACTATATGCTTAATGCCGGACTATTGGACTATGAAGCTACAAGATTGAAGACTTCATGCTGTGTCCGGGTGGGACTATCCTTTGCGTGCAAGGCAAGCTTGGCAATTCGGATATGTAGATTCCCTTCTCTATAACCGACTCTGTGTAACCCTAGCCCCCTCCGGTGTCTATAGAAACCGGAGGGTTTAGTCCGTAGGACAACAACAATCATAATCATAGGCTAGCTTCTAGAGTTTAGTCTCTACGATCTCGTGGTAGATCAACTCTTGTAATACTCATATCATCAAGAAGAATCAAGCAGGAAGTAGGGTATTACCTCCATAGAGAGGGCCCGAACCTAGGTAAACATCGTGTCCCCCGCCTCCTGTTACCATTAGCCTTAGACGCACAGTTCGGGACCCCCTACCTGGGATCCGCCGGTTTTGACACCGACACTACTAACGGCCATACATTCTTGGGCTCCTTTCCGGCCCTCAATTACTTCCGGCCCATTACTGGCCTGTTCTCCTAATGGGCCAAATTCGGCCCGTGGTTAGAATCGGCCCGTCGTTAGAATCGGCCAGCTTGTGGCCTGTTAACCCGTTGCGCCGTTTCCAGCCAGTCCTATATTCTGGCCTATGACAGAAATGAGCCTTCGCTGTCTTCCGGCCTGCTAAGGGCCCGGTACCATCCTGGCCCGTTACCAACTACGCCTGTTTACGGCCCATGTGTACCCACTCATCCGATGACTCGAGGCCCACTGACTCTACGGCCCGTTGAAGACCCATCTATCCGACGGCCCATAGGAGGCCCTATGAAACATGCCCTAGAGGCAATAATAAATTGGTAATTGTCATATTGCCCTCTTCTTTATAATCGTTCATTATCCATGCTAGAATTGTATTGATCGGAAACTCAGATACATGTGTGGATACATAGACAACAACATGTCCCTAGTGAGCCTCTACTAGACTAGCTCATTGATCAAAGATGGCTATGGTTTCCTAGGCATCGACGTGAGTTGTCATTTGGTAACGGGATCACATCATTAGCAGAATGATGTGATGGATAAGACACAAACTATAAATGTACCATATGATCGTATCAAGTTTATTGATATCGTTTTCTGCATGTCAAGTATATATGTTCCTATGACCATGAGATCATGCAACTCACTGACACAGGACGATAACCTTGCATGTACCAAACATCGCAACATAAATGGGTGACTATAAAGGTGCTCTACAGGTATGTCCGAGGGTGTCTGTTGAGTTGGCATGGATCAAGACTGGGATTTGTCACTCCTTTTGATGGAGAGGTATCTTAGGGCCCACTGAGGGAGTCCTGGATTAAGGGGTCCTCGGACGGCCGAACTATGTAGCATGGGCCGGACTATTGGGCCGTGAAGATACAAGAGAGAAGACTCTCTCCCGTGTCCGGATGGGACTCTCCTTGGCGTGGAAGGTAAGCTTGGAGACCAGATATGAAGATTCCTTTCTCTGTAACCGGCCTTGTACAACCCTAGTCCCCTCCGATGTCTATATAAACCGGATGGCTAAGTCCGTAAAGGCAATAATAATCATACAGGCTAGACTTCTAGGGTTTTAGCCATTAAGATCTCGTGGTAGATCAACTCTTGTAATACTCATATTCATCAAGATCAATCAAGCAGGAAGTAGGTTATTACCTCCATAGAGAGGGCCCGAACCTGGGTAAACATCGTGTCCCCCGCCTCCTGTTACCATCAAACATAGACACATAGTTCAAGACCCCCTACCCGAGATCCGCCAGTTTTGACACCGACATTGGTGTTTTCATTCAGAGTTCCGTTGCATCATCTCCAAAAAGTTTGATGGCTCCGTCAATCATCTACAAAAATGCAGTCCAAGGGGAGGTTTTCCTCCCTGGACAGATCTTCGTATTCGGCAGCTTCACACTACGGGCCAATTCGCTTGGCCATTTAGAGTAGATCGACAGCTACGCCCTTGGCCATCAGGACAGGTTTGGAAGCTTGAATCACGTTGTCGATATCCGCGGAGACTTGATCTTCGACGGATTTGAGCCCATGGCAGCCGCTCACTGCCACTACGATGAACATCACCTAAATCTGTCATCGGACTGTGCCCAGGAGATAGCGCATGTAACTGCTCTGGCCCTGGATCGGGAGCAGATTGCGCCGTCCGAGGACGGGAAGCTCAAACCCACCGCGGAAGCCGCAGACTCAGCGGCGTTAGAGCCGCACATAGATCCAACCTTGAGCAGGGCATGTGTCACCGGAACCTTGGATTTGTCTCCGGCCATAGGTTCTGAACCGCGTGCATCCGCGCCCATCGAACCTGATCAGGCGTCGATCGTTGAATTCAGCTCCGCAGACATCTTCCGGCATTCTCCTTTAGGCGATGTGCTAAACTCATTAAAAGCCCTCTCATTATCAGGGGACTCTCAACCGAACTATATCCGGTTTGGATTGGAAGCTAATGATGGAGAATTCCCCTTCCCACCCACCACCCACTTCATAGCCACTGTCGAAGACTTAACCGACATGCTCGATTACGGCTCCGAAGACATTAACGGTATGGGCAATGATGCCGGAGCGGAGGAGGCACAAAAACCACCGGTTATAGGGCGCTGGACAGCCACCTCCTCGTATGACGTATACATGGTGGATACACCCAAAGAGAACAATGGCGACAATGAAAAGGATCCAGTCGTGGATAATACTCCTGAGATACAGCCAAAGCGCCAACGTCGGCGGCTCCGCTCTAAACCACGCCGTGGAAAAAATAGCAATACCGGCACAGGAGAAAATAATACTCCGGACGATGCCGTAGACAACGAAGACTTCGTTCTGCCAACCTCCGAATAGGATGAACGGGAAGATGGGTGAGTTAGCCCCGATGAACATGCCATGAATGAAGACTCAGAGGATACTAACTACCTTCCGCTCTCTGAGAATGAGGTGAGCCTCGGCAATGAGGATTTTATCGTTCCTGAGGAGCCTCTCAAGCAGGAGCGCTTTAAGCGCCCGCTAATAGCCACTGCAAAGATCCTGAAAAAGAAGCAACAGCAGCTTCGAGCTGATCAAGATCTGCTCAACGATAGACGGACTAATGTTCTAGCAGCCGAATAATACGGCCTCGAGCGCCCAACCAAAAGTTGCCCGAAGTGCAAATTGTTACCCCAGTTCGATGATGAGGCACTAGAGCCCATACTACCAGTGCATAATGTGGCTGACCGACCACCACGTGGCTGGGACAAAGCGGCAACTCAAGCCGAACACCAGCCCATACCTCGCGGTAAGGGCAGAGACATAACAGCTCGGGGTCACATATGACCTGTGGTAGGACCTAGACAACAGAGCAGGTCAGACCAGATCAATCTACATATCACGGGGACGTGCCTGGACACGTAACGACGGCCATCTAGCTGGACATGAAAAACACAACCACGCCCGGGCAGAGCACCGCAGACGAACTCCATCTGAGCTACGTCGCGAGTGGCCCGACATAGAGGCGCCGCACTCCCCCTTTGCTTCACTGATGATGTAATGGAACACCAATTCCCGGAAAGGTTTAAACCCATGAATATCGAATCATACGATGGAACAACAGAACCTGCAATATGGATTTAAGATTTCCTCCTCCATATCTACATGGCCAGCGGTGATGACATCCACGCCATCAAATATCTCTAACTTAAACTAAAGGGGCCAGTGTGGCACTGGCTGAATAGCCTCCCTGAGAACTCCGTCGGCGGCGGGTATGATTTGGAAGACGCCTTCCTCAATAACTTCCAAGGTACATATGTTCGGCCTCCGGATACCGATGACCTAAGTCACATCATCCAGCAGCCCGGGGAGTCTGCCAGGAAGCTCTGGACTAGGTTCTTAATCAAAAAGAACCAAATTGTTGATTGTCCGGACGCCGAAGCCCTCGCGGCCTTTAAACGTAGCAACCGAGATGAGTGGCTCACCTGCCACCTCGGTCAAGAAAAACCAAGATCCATGGCTGCCCTTACCACTTTCATGACCCATTTTTGCACGGGAGAAGACAGCTGGCTCACTCGTAGAAGCAACATCACCATTGATCCGGGTACTTCCAAAGTTCGAGACGGCAACGGCAAGCCACGACACAATAAACACAAGCGTCGCAATAACAATGAAGGGACGCAAGACACGGCAGTCAACACCGGATTCAGTGGTTCCAAACCCGGTTAACGGAAAAAGCTATTCAAGGAAAACACAGACGGACCATCCAATTTACACAAGATACTGGATCGGCCCTGCTAGATTCATGGCACCCCCGTTAAACCAGCCAATCACACCAACAGGAGCTGTTGGGTTTTTAAACAAGTCGGCAAGCTTAATGCCGAACACAAGGTGAAGGGGCCGCCCAGTGACAACGATGACGAAGAGACTCGCCAGCCGAACACCGGGGGTCAGA
>NC_041387.1:213427219-213494733 GCF_002162155.2 Triticum dicoccoides | reverse complement strand
ATAGTCAACATGGTATAGGTGACGCACATCCCTACAGAGGATTGCAAGCGCGCGCTACGAGAAACAAGTGCCATAGAGCCAGCCGCCCCAAAATTAAGCCAATGGGCGGCCCGCCCGATCACTTTTGATTGCCAGGACCACCCAGCCAGTATCCTTCATGAAGGTCTAGCAGCTCTCATCCTCGATCCAATTCTCGATGGGTTCCATCTCATGAAAGTCCTGGACAGCGGCAGTAGCCTTAATCTACTCTACCAAGACACTGTCTGCAAAATGGGCATTGATCCTTCAAGAATAAGGCCCATCACAACTACCTTCAAGGGAACAATATCTGGCGTAGAAGCTCACCGCACGGGCTCTATTACATTGGAAGTCGTTTTCGACTCGCCTAACAACTTTCGAAGCGAAGGCTTGACCTTCGATATTGTCCCGCTCCGTAGTAGCTACCATGCACTACTCGGGCGTACCGCTTTTGCTCGCTTTAATGCGGTCCCACATTACACCTATCTCCAACTTAAGATTCCCGGTCCATGCGGCACCATCACGATAAAAGGAAATACAGAATGCTCCCTCTATACAAAGGAACACACTACGGCTACTGCGGCCGGAGTACAAAGCCGCCTTATCAAGCCGCACATTTCGTTGGCCATCAAGCCGCACATTTCATTGGCCATCAAGCCGCCGGTCTCCATTAGACAGGACCAATCAATATCAGAGCTGAATTAGCAGTTCAGCCTCCGCCATCCGCCCCATATAGCCGCGAAGTCTGTCCCATGCACATAATTATACACTTAAAATACCCTGGTCACCAGCGGAGGCACAATGCAGACAGACCTATAGCACTATCTGGACTCTCATAGTCTTTTTCTTTTTCTAACCATTTTTTATCTTTTACCACAGGTGACTATATTTGCTGAGAAGTCCTTTAACCAAGGCAAGGCAGCGCAGACGTGCGACAGGAGGTCCAAATGTTATTTGTAGACCGCACTCTTTATTTCAAACCTGTAAAGTGCCCTTTTTCTCAGCTTTCGATCCCCAACATGTCAAATAGCCTTGGTAGTTGTGTTATAATCTGTAAAGATCGCGCTTGACGTATCATTCAGATGCTAGTAAACATAACCTGTATTCAGTATTTGCTTTTCTCAAAGAACTGAATTTTGCTTCTGTGGTTATTTCACAAACGCATCTCGGCATATATTGCCAGGGGCTCGATATGGCAACATATGAGTTGCCGACAAGTCCGAATAGCTTTATAGCGCACTTCGCCATCACGAGTTTGGCCTTATATGCATCAGCTCCGAATCATGTCTTTGGTCAATAGTTGGGTTGCCCAGCTCCTATGCTTACTACCTTACATTCTGCTCTATCGGCTAGGGTAGTAAAGGGAGAGCTACTGCAATTGTGTCCTGGTTAGTCCGAATGAGCAACTCAGTAGAGAAAGCCGAAAACTGACTGTCATGATGCAGCGAGAACTGGTCAACCACTCGATGACTAACCGGAATCTTCGTGATTCCTTCCGTATTACACGAAGGACCGTTCTTCTGGTCACGTATGTAAATGCACCGTATTCGGATAACCGCGTACATACTAGGGGCTATATCATAGACCCACTGTCAAACTCCTATGGCTAAGTGAAAGTGTTAAAGCCCTATAGTCTGATTGTCTGGTTCGCCGCATTGACACCTCCTTAATGGACCAAGACATTGGGTCAAGAGTGATCAAGTGCTTTTCCAAACACCCCCGCGTTATATGCGAGGGGGCCGAAGCCGACGATTGGTAAACTTTCAGATTATACAAAAAACGACCGCACAGGAGGCACCAAATACTTTTTAGACAAAAGTATAACAAACATAGCCCTAATATATCATAATATTGTTTTTAAAATTTTGGTACACTTCACTCAAACATAATATCTTTCGAGCACTGACCCTCTATCAAGCGGGCACCCTCTAGGACATCCTCAAAATAATGCTCACGCATGTGATGGTCCTTGCCCTTGGGTGGACTTTTCGTTGCAATATTGGTGGCCTTCATCTTCGCCCAATACGTCTTGACGCGGGCAAGGGCCACCTGTGCACCTTCTATGCATGTTGACCGCTTAACTGCGTCGATACGCGGCGCCGCATCAACCAGTTGCTACGACAAACCGAAATAACTATTTTGGAATTGGCTCAGTCGGCCACATCCGGACCACAACGTCCTTCATGGCAGATCCGGATATCTTGTGGAGCTCGGCCCACTGGGCCATCAGTTTTTTCAGCAACAGCGAGCGCTTTGGCATGCTGAATTTTGACCAGAAAAGCTTTTCCGTCGCATGTCCTTCTTGCGCTTGGAAAAACCGCGTCGCATCAGAGACACTCTTCGGCAAGTCCAAAAATGTGTCTGGAGAACTCCACATTTGATTAAGTGGGGCATACTTCAGATCGCTGAGTTTAGTTTGTAATAAGAAGGGCTTACCAGTCGCGATCTCCCCAGCTTGTCGGATCTCCTCCCGAGCCGCTCTAGACTCGGACCGTGCTTCCCTCGCCTCTTGTAAGGCCTTGTCAAGATCGGCCGCTCTAGTTTTGTTATCTTTCTCAAGAAATTTGCATCGGCTAGTGGCATCCTTTTGCTCAAGCGCCATAGTAGATATTCTCTCCTTGCACTGGTGCCGAGTAGCCTGTTCGGCCTTTAATTCAGCAGCTGCCTTTTCGCTAGCCGCATTACTCATCCTGGCTTGCTCCTTGGCCCGGGCAAGCTCAGCCCGAAGGGTCTCAACTGCGGCGGCACTATCTGCAGTTATGCATATCTCAGTATACAATTCTCAGCGTCATGCTCATATTATAGTACTTGCATATACTGACTGCCCCTAAAACATACCTTGCGCCTCGTCGAGCCGCCTGTTAATAAGTGTGATGTCATCATCCGCCACATCAAGTTTCTGCTTCAGATCTACAACCTCTGTAACTTGGGCAGTCGCCAGGGATGTAACAGCCTATGTTCCAATTAGTCAGATTATTTCCTGGGCATATATTTCTGGATCCTCTGATTGCCTCCCTTTGGACGCCAATCAGAGTCTCAGGGGCTACTATCTATACACAGGCACATTATGCATTTATAGAACAACTGGAAATATTACATTACGTACCTCGAAGCCTCTTAGCAGGCCCGTAAAGGCTTCATTCAATCCACTTTTTGCGGACAGAATCCTCTCAACCACCGTACCCATCAAGGTACAATGTTCCTCTGAGACGGGCGCATGTCGCAATATGTCCATCAATGTATCCGGCGCCTCCGGATCCCTGGAATCAGTTGAAGGGGTATGGACTCCCTTCAAAGGAATATGTTTACTCGACCTTAGAGTTGTCTTTAGCTATAAGTTGAATAGTCCGGGGCCTTTATTATTGGTCCCCTTAGGGGCCGCACACCCCGGACCTTGGACGACCGAAGTGTGAACTTCGGGCCTAATCTTCATTGTCCCTCACACCGCTTGTTGATCGAGAGAGATCCTCTGGGATGACACCTCGGGGTCGTCTACCCTATTGGGCGGGGAGATCTGTGGAGGCGTCTCGTTCTCCATCATCTCCAGAAGAAGATCCCCAGAGGAGGAGGACTGTTGGGGAAGCTGCATGCTGGACTGCAAACATATATTTTAAATATTACCCTTGCAACCAGGAAAGAACGGGGTATGTTTAAAACACCCTTGTTCACTTATGATTCAGCTAAGGGCTTGTCCTTATGGAGGAAATGCGTGACAACGTCGCCTCCCAAACCAGAACCCCTTGACAGGGATATCTTCCCTCGCTTAGAAGCCTTTATCTTTAAGTCCTCGGAGGCGGTCCTCTTCTTCCCATGGGGAGAAAATATGTCAATTTCTCCTTCCCTTTCATCTTCGAAGAGGGAGTTCCAATCTCCCCGGACGAGGTGTCTGGTGTACCTCTAGAATGGGGGCCACCCTGGGCCTTCTTGCTCTCCCCCTTGTCTTCCTTTGTCGGCACTTGATATGGTGTTGGATCCAGCATCATTGTTAACACCAGATCAGCTGAGTCTTCGGGAAGAGGGGCCAAACACCTAATTCTCTCCGCCTTCTTTATCCAGCCCTGGCCGAGTATGGTTTTCTCAGTATATTGTGATGAGAAATTTAACTAAGCTATGTTCAGGAGTCGAGTGCTTACCAAGGTATCCGGATGGTTGTAGTCAAGGCCGATGTCCTTTGTAGTATCCGGCCACTATTTTCGTGTCCCGAACAATAATTTCCACATTCCTCTGAGGGTCGTGCCGAAGAAGTGCTGAAGGGTTCGTGGTCCTTCAGGATTGAACTCCCACATCCGGAGAGGCCGTCGCTGGCACGGTAGGACCCGCCGGACTAGCATTACTTGGATTATGTTGATAAGACCGGTGTCCTTTTCAATGAGGCTCTGAATGCGGCTTTGCAGCGTCTGCACTTCATCAATTGATCCCCAGTCCAACCCCTTACTGAACCATCATGCAAGCTATAACGGATAGCCAGATCAGAATGTAGGTGTAGCTGCCCACTTGGTACCGCGGGGTTCAATGATGTAAAACCACTCCCGCTACCATAGGTTGGAAGTTTCTGTGAAGGAGCCTTTCTGTAAAACCACTCTGCTTGTTTCCCGTCGACTACCTTCGGCTTCACATTAAAGGTCTTGAGCCACAAGCTAAAGTGTGGGGGAATACAGAGGAAGGCCTCGCACACGATAATGAACGCCGAGATGTGAAGAAAGGAGTCCGGAGCTAGATCGTGGAAATCTAGCCCGTAATAGAACATGAGCCCTCGAACGAAGGTATGAAGATCCAACCCTAGCCCTCGGAGGAAGTGGGAGATGAATTACCTGCCAGATCTAGGAGTGGGAATTACCTGCCCTTGAGCAGGGAGCCTGTAGGGGATTTCCGCGGTCAGGTATCTTGCCTCCCGGAGCTTCGTGATACCCTCCTCTATGATAGAGGAAGCCACCCACCGGCCTTGAGGGCTGGGTACGACATGATTGGGAAATGTGAAGCAATTAAATTGAACCTTGGGTGTCACGCCCGATATGCGACCATATCCTGAAGGAACTCAAAGGTCCCACCAAGGATAGAAGCGCATATTGGAGACGCTTTTGCAAGGTGGATATCATTACATCGTACCATTACATAATAGTTGGGGATACATACAAGAGGCATACAATGCCACACGAATACAACAACATCATACATAAGAGCATCATCCGACTATGGATGAAACACAAACATAAACTCAAACAACATCCACCCTGCTAGCCCAGGCTGCCGACCTGGAACCTATCCCCTGATCGAAGAAGAAGCGGAAGAAGAACTCCAAAACAAGTAACATCGCTCTCGCGGCATGACCATCGCATTACCTGTACCTACAACTGTTGTTGTAGTAATCTATGATCCACGAGGACTCAGCAATCCCATTACCATGGGTATCAAGACTAGCAGAGCTTAATAGGTATGGAAAGGATAAGTGGTGAGGTTGCAACAATGTCTAAGCATATATGGTGGCTACCATACGCAAATAAGACCGCGAAGATAAGCAACGCAATGGTCGAGAACCTAGAAGTGATCAAGAAGTGATTCAGAAACTACTTACGTTCATACATAACCAAAACTGTGTTCAACTCCCGGACTCCGCCGAGAAGAGACCATCATGGCTACACATGCGGTTGATGCATTTTAATTCGAATCTGGTGTCAAGTTCTCTATAATCGGACATTAACAAATTCCCATCTACCACATAACCGCAGGCATGGCTTTCGAAAGTTTATACCCTGCAGGGGTGTCCCAACTTTGCCCATTATAAGCTCTCACGACCAACGAAGGATATTCCTTCTCCCGGGAAGACCCGATCAATCTCGGAATCATGGTTACAAGACATTTCGACAATGCTAAAACAATACCAGCAAGACCGCCCGAATGTGCCGACAAATCCCGATAGGAGCTGCACATATCTCGTTCTCAGGGCACACTGGATGAGTCAAGCTACGAGTAAAACCAACCCTCCAGTTTCCCCGAGGTGGCCCCGCAGGCTGCTCGGTTCAGACCAACACTTAGAGAAGAACTAGCGCAGGGGGGGGGGGTTAAAATAAAGATGACACTCGGGTTTGCAACCCCAAGGTAATGTTATAGGTTGTTAGGAAAATGTAAAACCAAAGTTGGGCCTTGCTGGAGGAGATTTATACAAAGCGAACTGTCAAGGGATTCCCATACACCCGGCCGCGTAAGGAACACAAAATAAAGGAACATAACACCGGTATGACGGAAACTAAGGCGGCAAGAGTGGAACAAAACACCAGGCATAAGGCCGAGCCTTCCACCCTTTACCAAGTATATAGATGCATTAATTAAATAAGAGATATTGTGATATCCCAACATAATCATGTCCATCTTCGAAGGGTGAAATCTTCGACTTCACCTGCAACTAACAACGCTATAAGAGGGGCTGAGCAAAGTCGTAACATAGCCAAGCAACGGTTTGCTAGGAAGGGTGAAAAGGTTAGAGGTTGACATGGCAATTTGGGAGGCTTAAAGAGCAAGTGATAGGTAGCGCAACATAGCGATAGAACGAAACAACTAGCATAGCAATGATAGTAGTGAGATCCAGGGTAACGGTCATCTTGCCTGAAGTCCCGCTAGGAATAAGAACAAGTCCATGAAGAAGATGAACGGGCGAAGACGAACCAAGCGTAAACGAACGATTCCTCACGATCGCGACGAAACACGAACTATCGAGAAGAAGCACAACAGGAAAGAAGCAAACAACAAGATAAACAAACAACACATAAACGTGACATGATGCACATCCAAGCATGATGCATGACAAGGCTATATGACACTACTCATGGCAAGAGATGATGCAAACAAGAACAGCACATCAAAGCAAGTATAAATGAGGCCGGAAACAACATATAACAAATACGGTAAGTCCTCATATGCAAATTTCGAAATTGGTCCAGAACTAAATAAGATTTATGTTCAAGTTGTTAAACAGCAACTTAAGATGGACCAAGATGATCTGCACGAAATTCTAGTCAAGTTACAAATAAAGTTCATCTAGTTTGGAGCTACGGCCTAGAAGATATGAGCAAAATAAGTTAAGCATGGCATTGAAGCAAAATGCATCCAAACATCAAGCAAACACTCTCAAAACATGGATGAAATATGATAAGATAAAACTACATGCAAAATCAAGCAAGTTTCATTTAAAGCATGCTCAAAACGGAGCAACGGTGCAACACATATACTCCAAACAAGTTATAACAATAATCTGCCCAAAACAGCAAGTAGGCACTTTGCAATCATCAAAACAACATGCTACAGGAAATATATGAGCATACACTTGACATGCACTTTATTTACAGATGACATGCTTTAAATATCATTAAGGTTCAGGTTCATAGGCATCAAGGTTAAACCAATATGATCAATGCAAAAAGCAACTTTATAACACAGGAGCATATACATGAGCAGAGTTAATATGATGGCAACTTGAGATCAAGAAAGAGACAAGCTACATCAAGTAAAAATAGCAACCAAGGGCATGGCATCAAAGTACACATAAAAAAGAGCAAATAACATCAGGGCATCATAAACATATGGCTCATGGATTAGTGGGAACCAACATGACAAAATTGAAAGTTGAAACAGTTTCAGCAAGTGTAAAATAGCAACATTATGATAGCATGTTTGCAAGCATTAAACAGAGGCATATGACATCCAAATTTAACAACCATGGCATGTGAACAAATTACTTCTAGCATACTTCAAAACATGTAATTAGAGCATCTCCAGAACAGGCATGTATCAAACAATAACAAGATCACAACAAGGCGTCATGAAGTTAACAGAAATCTAGAACATTATATAAGCATGTTCATGGATATAAAAACATATGTTACAAGACATATATAGGGCATAAAGAGGCATGGCATGATATAGCATATCATAGGCAACAAAACATGTCAACTAAGAATCTCCACAATAAGCATGGCTTAATTGGTAGTATCAAGCAAACATGGCAACATGATATAGCAGTTTCAGCATTGACAGAAAGTTAACAGGAAGTGGCCCACTTCACAAGCTTGATGCACTCACTACAGGGCATATAAAAATACTTGGATTGCATCCCTGTAAAGATGGAATAAATATGCTCCTAAAACATGTAGACATCATGCCCATAGGATGCACACAAAATGCAACAAAAATGACAAATCAGCAAGTTACAACAGTTTTCAGTAGTTAATAGCACTATGCACTTTTGCAACAGGGATTACCATGTCAAGATGCAGCCTACCATGAATGAAAAGCACACCAGCGTGTAGAACATGAAGACGAGAACATGTGCATATCAAGATCATCATCATAGCATCAACAGGGACAAAGTTGTGGCACTCACAAGAGCCATAAATGATGTTAACAAACAGCAGTTTATATCATATAGCAGTTCTGCAACGAACTTTAAGGCATCAATATGAACAGGAATATGAATTCAAACTACTCCATCATCTAGAGCACTCTGAGATGAACATTTTGACATATCATACACGCAAAACTAAGCAACTTGCACCAAGTTAGAGCAGGTTAAACATGCACACATGAGATGCAAAAATCCGGGACTTGGGGAATTTCTCACCTCGCTGAAAACAGGAAGGGGTGGTTCCGGGACGACAAGGTATGGGACGGGCGCGCCGTCTGGTTCGGTGGTCACTGGCGTATAGGGACGAAGGGGGACGACGGGGCACCGGGACGACGGGGCACCGGGACGACGGGGACGTGGGTCGCATTTGGATGGAGGGCTCCGCCCAGATCGGGACGGGGCTGTCCCGGCGGGGGTCAACGCCGGCTCTGGCGACAACGGCGGTGATCGGACCTCCGTCGAGCGGGGACGGGTGGCAGGGGGCAGATCTGGTCCCGGGCTGGCCAGATCCGGGCACGGGGAGGTCGGGGAGGCGCCTAGCGGGATGGCGGCGGCCCTCCGGTGCGGTGGCGGGACCGTGCCGGGGGAGATCCGGTGGGGCGGCGGGAAGAGGAGGCGGGGCGAGCGGGCGGCGCGTGGTGGAGATCCGTTGGGGCGGCGGCGAGCTTGGTGCGGGAGGCGGCGGTGGTGCAGTGAGGGACGGCGGGGCTGTGGTCCCGCAAGGCGGCGACGTGTGGCGGCGTGGTGGCGGTGAACGGCAGCAGAGGCGGGCGCGGCGAAGGGCGGCGCGGCGCGCGGGATTGGCAGCGGGCTCGTCTGGGCCCGAGCGGGTCCGAGATGGGCCTGGCGGGCCGCGGTGATGGGGGCCCGAAGACGGCGACGCGGCAGCACGGGGTTGGTCTGGGACGACGGCTTGACGCGTCCGCGGCTGGCGGACGTGTCCGGCGTGGAGAGGGGAGGTGGATCTAGGGTTAGGGTAGGATTCATCCATGATTTGAGGAGGGGGATGCTAATATATAGGTAGAGGGAGCTAGGAGAGTCCAATTGAGGTGCGGTTTTCGTCCACATGATCATGATCGAACGACGGAGAGCATGGAGGGGAGTTAGGTGGGCTAGGTGGGCTGTGTGAAGAGGTGCTGGGCTGCAAAGAGAAGGGGGTTTCGGTGAACTCGGTTAACCGTTGGGGCATCAAACGACCTCCAAATGGAACAAATTTGACGGGCAGTCTACCGGTGATATGCCAAGGCCACTCGGTAAATCTCGGCCCATTCCGAGAACATTTTTCTCCCACTCACGAAACAAGGTGTGAGAGGGGCGACGGGCATGTGCAAGTGTGGTTGGGCTCAGAATGGATAACAGAGAGAACATGGAGGACCCGAACGGATGCATGTTTTGAAAATCATGCAAAAGAAATACAGATGATGACATGGAAAAATGCAACACGCAAGCAAATGACATGGCAACAATGGCGAATGACTGGAAACAACTGGGGCATCAGATTCGGGGTGTTACAAATCTCCTCCACTAACAAGAGATCTCGTCCTGAAATCTTAGGAACGAGATGGAAGAGAAAGAGGAAGGGGTGAAATAAGAGCACAAGAAAGAAGAATAACAAAGTCGAGAGAACTCGGATAGAAAAGAGGAATAACGAGTATGACAAGAATCAAAAGCTCATGGAACCAAGATAGGCTCTGAAACCACTCAGGTTTGAATACGATAGGAAAGGAATAAGAACATAAGAATTTGGGTAGCACTCCGGCTGAAAATGGAAGGAATAGAACATGAACTTCACAAGATGGATGACACTTGACGAGAAGAAAAACACAATGCCTCCGGACGATGTGAAAGAATGGAATGAAAAGAACGGATGAGAGAACAACAACTTCCACTATGAATGAATTAGATAGCATCCTTAGAAGGAAGTATTGAACGGAGTTTTTGAGAAAATCAACAACAAAAGATAAGCTTGTTGTGGACTTATCAAAAAAACATCTCAAAACTTGAGGTGAAATTATACCACAACCAAATGTCTAAATAGCTGAGAAGAACGAAGAAATGCAAAACTGCACTTCAGAAGAAAATGAAGAATCATTTGCACTTCGAGACGCGAGAAGAAAAGATACTTGAACTCCTCCAACAAGAATCTTGATGAACTCTTGAAGAATGAAATAAATCAGGAAGAACCACCTTGAAGATCTCCGGTGACAAAAGGATGATGAGATAGAATGAAGGATGAAAGAATAAGATTAAAGCTTGCGGTGATCTAGATGAAGGTTCCAACAAAATGGCCGAGGAATTTTGAACTCCGGAAAAGAAAAGATGAAAACACTTCAAACTGTGAAATTATTCGTCATGAACAAACTCCGAAGGAAGGGATTAATCACTTGGAGGAAATAATAATAAGATTTATTGTATGCTTTTCCTTCATCAAATTAAATTGACGACAAGCAATGGAATTTTGCATACTACTTATTCTTATTGGAAAAGGATTACGGGGGATATAGCACAAAACTTGAGAAAGTCTTCATGAACCACTGGTAGGATTTGAAAGAACGAATGAATTGAATGATAATCAAGGAAAAAGAATCTTGAACGAACCAACGTAAGAATTCGAAAATGAGTGATGAAAGGGGATGAATCACCGGGAAGAACAACTATGCTTGACGGGATTTAGATGCGAAATAACAAAGAGATCACGAGCTGATTAAAGAGTCCTTGTCAGATGCGTCGGGGTGATTGGAGAACGACAGCTGGAATGTGAGGACGAAGGCTTCTTCCGGAATGATGGCATCCGGTGAAAAGAAGTGGGAAAACAACTCCTGACATACTCGGGATGGGCAAGGATAGAATCGCACGATTGGAAACAATAAGAGGATAGCGACAACCTCGCACCATGAATCTCCAAGAGAGCAGACAAGATTTATAGGAAAACTCTTCCTCGGACTTCAAATGTTGAGAAAGACGATGAGGAACACCACCAAAATTACTGAGATACTCCAGGAGAATGAAAAGAGTAAAGGTTGAGCTAGCAATGAAAAGAATTTGAAAGCAATCTTGGAGAAGGCATCTGACTGATAGAATCCAATCTTACATCACACTTGAAAAGAATTTGGAATGGCTCCGGAATAATTAGAAGAGTCAGGTTAGATCCTGGGAAAAGACATGTGGGTTAGGGCCCACTAAAAAGAAAACACCGTTGAAAAAGGATTGTTGAAGAGATAGAAGATGCACCGGAACAATTGAAATATTTGAATGAGGTGATAACCTCGAATTAATTGGAACATAGACGAATCTCCTGAGGTGTCTTGAGCACTCCGGAAGGATACAATGGCTAGAGACGAACGAACAGGGGAAACAATTGATCCAAGGAAAAGAATATGATCAGCCCGAAAAACTTGAATTGAATCCACCGGAAAGAAAAAGAGATAAAGAATGTCAAGTGAGATGAGAATCCACCGGTTGAAATAACTGAGGGAAGACTGAACAGGCTCCGCACGAGTGAAATTGATGCTCGAAGGAGACTCAAGCTCTGGGAAGAAAAAGGGGTGGGAGGGCAGGAAAAACAAAGGCAACTTGGAAGGGGGAATCGATGAATAACTTGAAGAGAAAACACCGGTTGAAATAGTTAAGGAAAGAATGCAAAGACTTCGCCGAGTAGGATGGATACTCGATTAGGGACTCCGGCTCCGAGAAGAAAAAGGGTGGGCGGGTGGGAAAATAAAACAACTGAGGATTAATCTTGCGAAAACAAGGAGGTCAAATCGACTTGACGAGAAAATGCACCGGATCAAAAGAGCTGAGAACCAACGAACAAAAAACTAACCGCGTGATCCTAAAGAAAAACTTGAAGGGAAGAGGCGTAAGTCAAAACACCTGCGTCAAGATTCCTCACCAGAGCGACGAAGGGGCTAAGGAGTAAAAAGAATTCCTACTTTAACTAGACTCCGAAAACAGTTTTATTTTAGACTCAACAACAACCAAACTACGAACAATCAAGGGGGCTCCTATGGTCGGTCGAGGCTCCGATACCAACTTGTCACGCTAATATGCGAACCTATCCTAAAGGAACTCGAAGGTCCCACCAAGGATAGAAGCGCATATTGGAGACGCTTTTGCAAGGTGGATATCATTACATCGTACCATTGCATAATAGTTGGGGATACATACAAGAGGCATACAATGCCACACGAATACAACAACATAATACATAGGAGCATCATCCGACTATGGATGAAACACAAACAAAAACTCATACGACATCCACCCTGCTAGCCCAGGCTGCCGAACTGGAACTTATCCCTTGATCGAAGAAGAAGAAGAAAAAACTCCAAAACAAGTAACATCGCTCTCGGGTCATGATCATCTCATTACCTGTACCTGCAACTGTTGTTGTAGTAATTTGTGAGCCACGAGGACTGAGTAATCCCATTACCATGGGTATCAAGACTAGCAAAGCTTAATAGGTATGGAAAGGATAAGTGGTGAGGTTGCAGCAGCGTCTAAGCATATATGGTGGCTAACGTACGCAAATAAGAGTGAGAAGAGAAGCAACGCAACGGTCGAGAAGCTAGAAGTGATCAAGAAGTGATCCTGAAACTACTTACGTTCATACATAAACCAAACCGTGTTCACCTACCGGACTGCGCCGAGAAGAGACCATCACGGCTACACACACGGTTGATGCATTTTAATTCGAATCTGGTGTCAAGTTCTCTACAACCGGACATTAACAAATTCGCATCTGCCACATAACCACGGGCACGGCTTTCGAAAGTTTATACACTGCAGGGGTGTCCCAACTTAGCCCATTATAAGCTCTCACGACCAACAAAGGATATTCCTTCTCCTGGGATGACCCGATCAGTCTCGGAATCCCGGTTACAAGACATTTTGACAATGGTAAAACAGGACCTGCAAGATTGCCCGAATGTGCCGACAAATCCCGATAGGAGCTGCACATATCTCGTTCTGAGGGCACATTGGATGAGTCAAGCTATGAGTAAAAACAACCCTCAAGTTTCCCCGAGGTGGCCCCGCAGGCTGCTCGGTTCGGACCAACACTTAGAGAAGCACTAGCGCGGGGGGCGGGGGGGGGGGTGTTAAAATAAAGATGACACTCTGATATGTCTCCAACGCATCTATAATTTTTGATTGCTCCATTCTAGTTTATCTACTGTTTTAGGCAATATTGGGCTTTATTATCCAGTTTTATATTATTTTTGGACTAACCTATTAACCGAAGGCCCAGCCCAGATTTGTTGTTTTATGCCTATTTGAGTGTTTCGAGGAAAAGGAATATCAGACGAAGTCAAAACGGAACGAAATCAACTGGAGAAGTTATTTTTGGAAGGAAAGCCACCCGATGGACTTGGAGTACACGTCAGGAAAGAAGGGAGGTGCTCACGAGGGTGGGGGGCGCACCCACCCCCCTGGGCGCGCTCCCCTGCCTCGTGGGGCCTCCGTAGCTCCTCCGACGTACCCCCTGCACCCATATATTCTCTTGTACCCTAAAACTTCCAGAACAGAAGATAGATCGGGAGTTCCGCCGCCGCAAGCCTCTGTATCCACCAAAAACCTCTCAGGAGCCCGTTCCGGCACCCTGCCGGAGGGGGATCCCATCACCGGTGGCCATCTTCATCATCCCGTCGCTATCCATGATGAGGAGGGAGTAGTTCACCCTCGGGGCTGAGGGTATGTACCAGTAGCTATGTGTTTAGTCTCTCTCTCTCTCTCTCTCGTGTTCTCTCTCATGTTCCCTCTATGGCACGATCTTGATGTATCCCGAGCTTTGCTATTGTAGTTGGATCTTATGATGTTTCTCTCCCTCTACTCTCTTGTGATGAATTGAGTTTCCCCTTTGAAGTTATCTTATCGAATTGAGTCTTTTATGAGAACACTTGATGTATGTCTTGCCATGATTATCTGTGGTGACAATGGGATATCATGTGCCACTTGATGTATGTTTTGGTGATCAACTTGCGTGTTTCGTGACATTGGGAACCTATTCATAGGGGTTGGAACACGTTCTTGACTCTCCGATAGAAACTTTGGGGCACTCTTTGAAGTACTTTGTGTTGGTTGGATGAATCTGAGATTGTGTGATGCATATCGTGTAACCATGCCCACGGATACTTGAGGTGACAATGGAGTATCTAGGTGACATTAGGGTTTTGGTTGATTTGTATCTTAAGGTGTTATTCTAGTACGAACTCTTTTATAGATTGATCCGAAAGAATAACTTTGAGGTAATTTCGTACCCTACCATAATCTCTACGTTTGTTCTCCGCTATTAGTGGCTTCGAAGTGACTCTTTGTTGCATGTTGAGGGCCTGTTATATTATCTATCTATGTTATTATTGTTGAGAGAACTTGCACTAGTGAAAGTATGAACCCTAGGCCTTGTTTCCTATCATTGCAATACCGTTTACGCTCACTTTTACCACTTGTTACCTTGCTGTTTTTATATTTTCAGATTACAAAATGCTATATCTACTATCTATTTTGCACTTGTATCACCATCTCTTCGCCGAACTAGTGTGCCTATACAATTTACCATTGTATTGGGTGTGTTGGGGATACAAGAGACTTTTTTTTATTTGGTTGCAGGGTTGTTTGAGAGAGACCATCTTCATCCTACACCTCCTACGGATTGATAAACCTTAGGTCATCCACTTGAGGGAAATTTGCTACTGTCCTACAAACCTGTGCACTTGCAGGCCCAACAATGTCTACAAGAAGAAGGTTGTGTAGTAGACATCAAGCTCTTTTCTGGCGCCGTTGCCGGGGAGGTTAGCGCTTGAAGGTATATCTTTAGATCTTGCAATCGAATCTTTTTGTTTCTTGTCTTATCACTAGTCTAGTTTATAAAATAAAACTACAAAAAATGGAGTTAAGTTTGTCTCAAACGCTTTGTCTTTTTAATATCTTTCGTGAGTATGATGGAAAGGAAAATTGTGCCAAAGTGCTAGAAGAAGAATTATATAGAATGCTTGGCATGAAATATGTGAATGATGAGCATGATTGCAATGTTGTTAGTATGAATTCCTTGAATATCCATGATGCTAATGATATGCAAAGCCACAAGCTTGGGGAAGCTATGTCTGATGAAGATGATATTTTTTGTCCCCCAAGCTTTGATGAGCAAATTTACTATGATGAAATCATGCCTCCTATCTATGATGATTATTGTGATGACACGTATGCTTTAAAGAATAATGATAACCATGAAACTTGTCATCTTGATCTTAACTTTCAATCATATGATAGTTATTTTGTTGAGTTTGCTCCCACTACTATTGATGAGAAGAATTTTGCTTATGTGGAGAGTAGCAAATTTTCTATGCTTGTAGGTCATGAAAAGAATGCTTTAGGTGCTGGTTATATTGTTGAATTCATTCATGATGCTACTGCAAATTATTATGAGGGAGGAATATATGCTTGTAGGAATTGCAATAATGTCAAGTTTCCTCTCTATGTGTTGAAAATTTTGAAGCTATACTTGTGTTACCTTCCTATGCTTGTTGATTATTGTTCCCATAAGTTGTTTTCTCACAAAATCCCTATGCATAGGAAGTGGGTTAGACTTAAATGTGCTAGTCATATTCTTCATGATGCTCCCGTTATGTTTCAATTATTATCTTTTATGTGAGCATCATTGTCATCATCATTCCTAGCTAAAAGGCATTAAAGAAAAGCACTTGTTGGGAGACAACCCAATATTTATCCTACTGTTTTTGTATGTCCACATGATTATGCAACTGTAGTAATCATGTTTTATAGCTTTTGTTTCAATAAAGTGCCAAGTAAGACCTTTAACGAAGCAACTAGCATAGCAATGATAGTAGTGAGATCCAGGGTAATGATCATCTTGCCTTAAATCCCGCTAGGAAGAAGAACGAGTCCATGAAGAAGATGAACGGGTGAAGACGAACCAAGCGTAAACGAACGAATCCTCACGATCGCAACGAAACGGGAACTATCGAGAAGAAGCACAACAGGAAAGAAGCAAACAACATGGTAAACACACAACACATAAACGTGACATGATGCACATCCAAGCATGATGCATGACAATGCTATATGATGCTACTCATGGCAAGAGATGATGCAAACAAGAACAACACATCAAAGCAAGTATAAATGAGGCCGGAAACAACATATAACAAATCCGGTAAGTCCTCATATGAAAATTTCAAAATTGGTCCAGAACTGAATAAGCCTTATGTTCAAGTTTTTAAACATCAAGTTAAGATGCACCAAGATGATCTACACGACATTCTTGTCAATTTACAAATAAAGTTCATTTAGTTCGGAGCTACGGCCTAGAAGATATGAGCAAAACAAGTTAAGCATGGCATTGATGCAAAATGCATCCAAACATCAAGAAAACACTCTCAAAACATTGATGAAACATGATAAAATGAAACTACATGCAAAATCAAGAAAGTTTCATACAGAGCATCCTCAAAACGGAGCATCGGTGCAACACATACACTCCAAACAAGTTATAACAACAATCTGCCCAAAACAGCAAGTAGGCACTTTGCAATCATCAAAACAACATGCTACAGGAAACATATGTTCATACACTTGACATTCACTTTATTTACAGATGACATACTTCAAATATCATTAAGGTTCAGGTTCATAGGCATCAAGATTAAACCAATATGATCAATGCAAAAAGCAACTTCATAACACAGGAGCATATACATGAGCAGAGTTAATATGATGGCAACTTGAGAGCAAGAAAGAGACAAGCTACAACAAGTAAACATAGCAACCAAGGGCATGGCACCAAAGTACAAATAAAAAATAGCTAATAACATCATGGCATCATAAACATATGGCTCATGGATTTGTGGGAACCAACATGACAAGTGTAAATCAGCAACATTATGTTAGCATATTTGCAAGCATTAAACAGAGGCATATGACATCCAAAATTAACAACCATGCCATGTGAACAAATTACTTATAGTATACTTCAAAACATGTAAGTGGAGCATCTCCAGTATAGGCATGTATAAAACAATAACAAGCTCACAACAAGGCCTCTTGAACATTAATAAGCATGTTCATGGTAATGAAAACATATGCTACAGGACATATATACGGCATCAAGAGGCATGTAATGATAGATCATAGCATAGACAACAAAACATGTCAACTAAGCATCTCCAGAATATGCATGGATTAATTGGTAGTATCAAGCAAAAATGTCAACATGATATAGCAGTTTCAACTTTGATAGAAAGTTAACAGCAAGTGGCCCACTTCACAAGCTTGATAGACTCACTACAGAGCATATAAAAATACATTGAATGCAATCATGTAAATATGGCATAAATATGCTCCTAAAACATGTAGACATCATGCCCAGAGGATGCACACACAAAATGCAACAAAAATGACAAATCGGCAAGTAACAGCAGTTTTCAGTAGTTAACAGCAACATGCACTTTTGCAACAGGGATTACCATGTCAAGGTGCAACCTACCATGAATGCGAAGCACACCAACATGTAGATCATGAAGAGCCGAACGTGTGCATATCAAGATCATCATCATAGCATCAACATGGACAAAGTTGCGGCACTCACAAGAGGCATAAATAATGTTAACAAACAGCAGTTTAGATCATATAGCAGTTTTGCAACGAAGTTTAAGGCATCAATATGAATAGGAACATGAATGTAAACTAATCCATCATCTACAGTACTCTGAGATGAAGATTTTGACATATTATACATGCAAAATGAAGCAACATGCACCAAGTTAGAGCAGGTTAAACATGCACACATGAGATGCACAAATCTGGGACAGGCAATTTCTCACCTCGCTGAAAACGGGACGGGGTGGTTCCGAGACAACGCGGTACGGGACGGGCGCGTCATTTGGTTCGGTAGTCACTGGCGTACAGGGTCGAAGCGGGACGATGGAGCACCGGGACGATGGGGGCGTGAGTCACACTTGGATGGACGGCTCCGGCTGGATCGGGACGGGGCTGCCCCGGCGCGGGTCAACACCGGCTTCGGCGACAGCGGTGGTGACCGGAGCCCCGGCGAGCTGGGACGGGCGGCAGGGGGGGATCTGGCCCCGGGCTGGCCGGATCCGGGCGCGGAGAGGTCGGGGAGGCGCCTAGCGGGACGGCGGCGGCCCTCCGGTGCGGTGGCGGGGCCGCGCCGGTGGAGATCCGGTGGAGTGGGGAGAAGAGGAGGTGGGGCGAGCCTGTGGCGCGCGGTGGAGATCTGTCGGGGCGGCGGCGAGCTTGGTGCGGGCGGCACCGATGGTGCGGTGAGGGACGGCGGGGCGGCGGTGGAGGCGGGCACCGGCGAAGGGCGATGGGGCGTGCGGGACCGACGGCGGGCTCATCCGGGCCCGAGCGGGTCTGAGATGGGCGTGGTGGGCCGCAGTAGTGGGGGGGAGACGGCAACGTGGCAGCACGGGGTTGCTTCGGGACGGTGGCTGGACGCGTCTGACGCCGGCGGACGTATCCGGCACAGAGAGGGGAGGTGGATCTAGGGTTAGGGTAGGATTCATCCGTGATTTGAGGAGGGGGAGGCTAATATATATGTAGAGGGAGTTAGGAGAGTCCAAATGAGGTGCGGTTTTCATCCAGACGATCATGATCGAACGACGGAGAGCATGGAGGGGAGTTAGATGGGCTAGGTGGGCTGTGTGAAGAGGTGCTAGGCTGCAAAGATAAGAGGGTTTCAGGTAACTCGGTTAATCATTGGGGCATCACACGACGTCCAAATGGAACAAAATTTGACGGGCGCTCTGCCGGTGATATGCCAAGGCCACTCGGCAAATCTCGGCCCATTCCGAGAACATTTTTCTCCCGCTCACGAAACAAGGTCTAAGAGGGGCGACGGGCGCATTGGAGTGTGGTTGGGCTCAGAACGGACAACGGAGAGAACCAGGAGGACCCAAACGGATGCTAGTTTTGAAAATCATGTAGAAGAAATGCAGATGATGAGATGGAAAAATGCAACACACAAGCAAATGACATGGCAACAATGAAGAATGACTGGAAGACACCCGGCGCATCGGATTTGGGGCGTTACATTGGGTGCTGGAACTCGAGGTGGGAGAGCTTGAGGAAAGGGTTGGCGTAAAGGAGAAAAGACGGGTCTTAGCCCCTTTATAAAGCTGATGAATATCAAACGCCCCCTCCTAGGCCTTAAAACCTGCCTATTCCCAACGAATCATGCCAACAGAATGGTTGGGTTACCCACGCCCGTATTGATGAGAATCCCGCAATAAGGGGAGACGATCTCTGCTTTGACGAGACGTGCCAATGAAACCGCATCTCGAAATATGGAGCGGCAGGCTAAAAAACGGTTCGAAATAATGGCCGGGTGGCGACGTGATGTCACACTACAAAAAATTGTTAGTTGATTGGACTCGTGAAATATTATACTCTCTGCGGTTGTGTGTGGAATTTGTTTTCCAGAGCCGGACATGATTCTTGTGTTCAAATACTATTTTGGAGTATTCGGAGAAGGAACCCGCCTTGCAATATCGAAGATAATCCATGCACCGGACACCTCGTCATTGAAGCCTGGTTCAAGGGCTACTGAGGGAGTCCTCGATTAAGGGGTCCTCGGACGGACGGACTATGTAGCGTGGGCCGGACTGTACGGCCGTGAAATACAAGACAGAAGACTCTCTCCCGTGTTCGGATGGGACTCTCCTTGGCATGGAAGGCAAGCTTGGCGCCCGGATATGAAGATTCCTTTCTTTGTAACTGACTTTGTACAACCCTAGTCCCCCTCCGGTGTCTATATAAACCGGAGGGCTTAGTCCATAGAGGCAATAATAATCATACATGCTAGACTTCTAGGGTTTTAGTCATTACGATCTCGTGGTAGATCAACTCTTGTAATACTCATATTCATCCAGATCAATCAAGCAGGAAGTAGGGTATTACCTCCATAGAGAGGGCCCGAACCTGGGTAAACATCGTGTCCCCTGCCTCCTGTTACCATCAACCTTAGACGCATAGTTCGGGACCCCCTACCCGAGATCCGTCGGTTCTGGCACCGACAGGGCCCACTCGGTAATACAATATCACAAGAAGCTTGCAAGCAATGTGACTAATGAGTTAGCCACGGGATGTTGTATTATGTAACGAGTAAAGAGATATGCCGGTAACGAGATTGAACTAGCTATGGAGATACCGACAATCGAATGTCGGTGGATAAAGGGAACTACATACATGATTAGGTGAATCCTTGACATCGAGGTTCAACAGATAAGATCTTCATAGAATATGTAGGAGCCAATATGGGCATCTACGTCCCGCTATTGGTTATTGATCGTAAAGGTGTCTCGGCCATGTCTGCATAGTTCTCGAACCCTCATGGTCTACACACTTAACGTTTGGTGACAATATAAGTATAGTTGAGTGATTATGGTTGTTACCGAAGGTTGTTCAGAGTCCTGGATGAAATCCTGGATGTGACGAGGAACTTCGGAAGAGTCCATAGGAGAAAATTGATATATTGGACAAAGGGTATTGGAGACCGTAATTGTTCCGGGGTACCGGGTGATGACCAACATGACCGAAAGGTGTTTCGGGGTGGGGGGGTGTTGGGGGGCTCATGGGCCAAGGGGAGGGGGGAAACCAGCCCACTAAAGGGTTGGGCACTCCCCTCACCCCATCTCACGTAACTAGGAGGGTTGGGGGTGCCCCCTAGGGCTTCCCACTAATTTGGCTTGAGGGCCAAGTCTCCTAGGGGTAAAACCCATCTAAGATTTCCCTCTTATGGCCACCGCCCCCTAGATTGGATCTAGGGGCTCCCCTCTTCTCCTCCCTTCCCCTATTTATAGAGAGGTAGAGAGAGGGCAGCCGCACCCATACGGATATATTCGTTCGACGATGCTGCCCTTCATCTTCCTCATAGCCATCTTCTTCTCTGTAGTGCTTAGCAAAGCTCCGCTGAGATTTCTCCACCACCAGCACCATCACGCCGTCGTGCCCCGGAGGACTCGAGATAGTACTTCACCATCGCTCGCTGGATCAAATAGGTGAAGGCGTCATCAAGCCATACGTGCGTTGAGCGTGGAGGTGTCGTCCGTTCGGCACTAGATCAAGAGTTCACGGGACGGATTGTGATTGGATCGTGAAGACGTTCGACTACATCAACTGTGTTTCTTAACGCTCCTGCTTAGCGATCTACAAGGGTATGTAGATGTAGAATTTTTTTTGTTTCCCATGCAACATTCCCCAACAGTGGTATCAGAGCTAGGTCCATGCGTAGATGACATCATTAATAGAACACAAAGGAGTTTCTGGGTGTTGATATTCAGATTGCTTCCTTCCTTGGTCTTTTCTTGATTCAACGGTATTGTGGGATGAAGCGGCCCGGGCAAACTTTACATGTCCACGTACATGAGACCGGTTCCATCGACTAACATGTGACTTTGTTGCATAAAGATGGCTGGCGGGTGTTTGTCTCTCCCACCTTAGTTGAATTTGGCGGTCCTTGTAGATGGTTAAATAGCACCATGCATATCACCGTTGTGGCTTTGCGTAGGTAAGAATCGTTCTTGCTAGATACCCATAGCAGCCACGTAAAACATACAACAACAATTAGAGGACGTCTAACTGGTTTTTGCATGGTATGTTGTGATATGATACGGCCAAAGACATGATGAAATATATTTGATGTATGAGATGGTCATGTTTGTAAGAGTTTACATCGACTTGCATGTCGATTCATGTGGCAACTGGCAGGAGCCATAGGGTTGTCTTTAATTATTGTATGACATGCGTGTCAATCATTAAATGCTATGTAATGCTTTACTTTCTCGCTAAGTGGTGGCAATAGTAGTAGAAGCATGGTTGGCGTGACAACCCCAATGGCGACACGACGGCGGAGATCATGATGATGGAGATCATGGTGTCATGCCAGTGACGATGGAGATCATGTCGGTGCTTTGGAGATGGAGACCAAAAGCACAAGTTGATGGCCATATCATGTCACTTATGATTTGCATGTGATGTTAATCTGTTTATGCATGATATTTTGCTTAGGACGACGGTAGCATTATAAGGTGATCCCTCGTTAAATTTCAAGATAAAATTGTGTTCTCCCCAAGTGTGCACCGCTGCGAAAGTACATCATTTTGAGGCACCACCTGATGATCGGGTGTGATAGACTATATGTTCACATACAACGGGTGCAATCCAGTTTTGCACATGCGGAACACTTGGGTTAAACTTGACAAGCCTAGCATGTACACACATGGACTCAGAACACAAGAGACCAAAAGGTCGAGCATGAGTCATATAGTAGATATGATCAACATGGAGATGTTCACCATTGAAACCACCTCATCTCACATGATGATCGAACTTGGGTTCGTGAATTTGGATCATGTTACACTCGGACAACTGGAGGGATGTTGATTTGAGTGGGAGTTCTTAAGTAATATAACTAATTGAACTCCTTATCATGAACAATAGTCTAAGTTGTATTTGCAAATTATGTTGTAGATCAATACCTCGCGCTATAGCTCCCTGTTTTAATATGTTCCTAGAGAAAGACTAAGTGGAAAGATATTGTAAGCCATTATGCAGACTAGGGCCGTAGTCTAACAATTGTCCTCACTGCTGCACAGAAGGCTTATGTCCTCGATACACCGCTCGGTGTGCCAACCCCTCTAGCGTCGTCTATGGATGTTGTGAACATCTGGCAGACACGTTCTGATGACTACTTGATAGTTTAGTGCGCCATGCTTTAAGGCTCAGAATCGGGGCTCCAAAGATGTTTTAAATGCCATGGAACATATGCGATGTTCCAAGAGCTGAAATTGGTAATTCAGGCTCGTACCCATGTTGAGAGGTATGAGACCTCTGACAAGATCTTTGCCGACAAGATGGAGGAGAATAGCTCAGCCAATGAGCAAGTTCTCAGAATGTCTGGGTGCTACAATCACTTGAATCAAGTGGGAGTTAATATTCCAGATAAGATAGTGATTGACAGAGTTCTCCCGACACTATCACCAAGCTATTAGAACTTCGTGATGAGCTATAACATTCAAAGGATGGAGATGATCCCGGAGATGTTTGTGGTAGGCCTCGGAGCTAGAAATCAAGAAGGAGCATCAAGTGTTGATGGTTAATAGGACCACTAGTTTCAAGAAGGGCAAGGGCAAGAAGGGAAATTGCATGAATGGCAAGCCAGTTGCCGCTCTAGTGAAGAAATCAAGGGTTGAACCCAAACCCGAGACTAAGTGCTTCTATTGTAAGGGGAACGGTCACTGGTAGCGAGACTACGCCAAATACTTGGTAGATAAGAAGGTTGTCAACTTCAACAAAAGTATATTTGATATAAGTGTTATTGATGTGTACCTTACTTGTACTTCTAGTAGCACCTAGGTATTAGATACCGGTTAAGTTGCTAATATTGGTAACTCGAAACAAAATCTGCGGAATAAACGGAGATTAGCTAAGGGCAAGGTGAAGATGTGTGTAGGAAGTGTTTCAAGGTTGATGTGAGCACCATCACATGCTCCCTCTACCTTTGGGATTAGTGTTAAACCTAGATAAATGTTATTTGGTGTCTGCGTTGAGCATGAACATGATGAGATCATGTTTATTGTAATGAAGTTATTCATTTAGGTCAGAGAATAATGGTTATTCTATTTACATGAATAATACCTTCTATGGTCATGCACCCAATGTGAATGGTTTATTAAATCTCGATCGTAGTGATTACACATGTTCATAAAACTGATGCCAAAAGATGCGAAGGTAATAATGATAGTACCACGTACTTGTGGCACTACTACTTAAGTCATATTGGTCTAAAGTGCATGAAGAAACTCCATGCTGATGGACTTTTTGAGTCACTTGATTTTGAATCACTTGATATATGTGAACCATGTCTCATTGGCAACTAAAACTCCATTTTTATGAATAGTGGAACGGGCAAGTGACTTGTTGGAAATCACACATACTGATGTGTGTGGTCCGATGAGTGTTGACGCGTGTAGTGGATATCGTTATTTCCTCACCTTCACCGATGATTTGAGTAGATATGGGTATATTTACTTAATAAAGCATAAGTCTGAAATGTTTGAAAAGTTTAAGCAATTTCGGAGTGAAGTTGAGAATCGTCGTAACAAGAAGATTAAATTCCTACGATCCAATCAAAGGGGAGAATATCTGAGTTATGAGTTTGGCAATCACTCAAGACAATGTGGAATTGTTTCACAGTTGATGCCACTTGGAACACCACAGTATAATGGTGTGTCCGAACGTCGTTATCGTACCTTATTGGATATGGTGCAATGATGTCTCTTGCCGATCTACCACTATCATTCTAGGGTTATGCGTTAGAGAGAACTGCATTCACTTTAAATAGGGCACCATCTAAGTCTGTGGAGACGACATCGTATGAACTATGGTTTGGCAAGAAACCTAAGCTGCTGTTTCTTAACGTTTGGGGCTGCAATGCTAATGTCAAAAGGCTTTAGCCGGAAAAGCTCAAACCCAAAGTGTACAAATGCATCTTCATAAGATACCCAAAGGAGATGGTTGGGTATACCTTCTATCTCAGACCCGAAGGCAAAGAGTTTGCCGCTAAGAACGGGTCCTTCCTCGAGAAGGAGTTTCTCTCGAAAGAATTGAGTGGGAGGAAGATAGAACTTGATGAGGTTATGGAACCTTTACTTCAACCAGAGAGTAGCACATCACAGAAAGATGTTTCTGTGGAACCTACAATAGTTGAAGAGGAAGCTAAGGATAGTGATCATGATGCTTTGGATCAAGTTACTATTGAACCTCATTGGTCGACAAGGGTACGTACTACTCCTGAATGGTATGGTAATCATGTCTTAGAGGTCATGTTGTTGGACAACGGTGAACCTATGAGCTATGGAGAAGCGATGGTGGCCTGGATTCTGAGAAATGGTTAGAGGCCATGAAATCCGAGATAGGATCCATGTACGAGAACAAAGTGTGGACTTTGGTGGACATGCCCGATGATAGGCAAGCCAACCTAACATAAAAAAGTTACGGGGCTTTCAAGATCTAGATTCAAACTTACTAGTGGCGCACCGTGGATGTGGTGCGCCACTAATAACAGAAAAAAAATTGGTTTTGAATTATTTTTTTGATTTTTTTCAACAAATGATACGTAATATGACCGGGAAGTTTGAAATATTTTTCAAAATTTCATCATAGTCATGAACATGAACAAAGTCCTAGACATTAACAAGGTATAATAGGATTGATATGCTAGATATATCAACAAGTTCCTGTGAAGTGAGCTGTTGCTGGGGTTGGATAGAACTCTGAAGTTAAGCATGCTTGGGCTGGAGTAGTGTGAGGATGGGTGACCTTTCAGGAAGTTTGACCAAGAAATGCGATTTGACCTGAGATTAAGCATATTGACCCGAGATTAAGCCATAGTGAACTGAGATTAAGAAAAAAACAAAAAAATTGAAAAAAAATTTAAATTTTTTTAAAAAAGAAATTCTGATTTTTTTTTGAAAAAATATTGTTACTAATGGCGCACTTCTATGTGGTGTGCCATTAGTATACCAGATACTAATGGCGCACCATGGGCTATTCTAATGGCGCACCAGCGGTGCGCCATTAGTATACCAGATACTAATGGTGCACCACAGGTGCGCCATTAGTAAAAAATACTAGTGGCGTGGTACTAATGGCGCACCGGTAGTGCGCCATTAGTAGGAAAAACCGGTGCGCCATTAGTAGGCCTTTTTCTAGTAGTGCTAGTTCATCTCTTGTATCCAATTTTGTATCAAAACCACAAATCGGTAGCTATGGTTGCTCGTAGTGTTGATTACTCCTTGTAGTTGATACTATTTGGTTTATTTGGTGGAAGATCATTTGTTCAGATCCTTAATGCATTTTAATACTCCTCTGATCATGAACATGAATATGCTTTGTGAGTAGTTACGTTTGTTCCTGAGGACATGGGTGGAGTCTTGCTATTAGTAGTCATGCGAATTTGGTATTCGTTCGATATTTTGATGAGATGTATGTTGTCTCTCCTCTAGTGGTGTTATGTGAATGTCGACTACATGACACTTCACCATTGTTTGGGCCTAGAGGAAGGCATTGGGAAGTAATAAGTAGATGATGGGTTGCTAGAGTGACAGAATCTTAAACCTTAGTTTATGCGTTGCTTCGTAAGGGGCTGATTTGGATCCACTAGTTTCATGCTATGGTTAGGTTTACCTTAATACATCTTTTGTAGTTGTGAATGCTTGCAATAGGGGTTAATCATAAGTGGGATTCTTGTCCAAGAAGGGAAGTACCCAAGCACCGGTCCATCCACATATCAAATTATCAAAGTAACGAACGTGAATCATATGAGCCTGATGAAAACTAGCTTGACGATAATTCCCATGTGTCCTCGGGAGCGCTTATCTCATTATAAGAAATTATCCAGGCTTGTGCTTTGATACAAAAGGGATTTGGCCGCCTTGCTTCAACTTATTTACTTTCTTTGCTTGTTACCCATTAAAAATTATCCTATCACAAAACTATCTGTTACCTACAATTTCAGTGCTTCAAGAGAATACCTTACTAAAAACCGCTTGTCATTTCCTTCTGCTCCTCGTTGGGTTCGACACTCTTACTTATTGAAAGGACTATGATAGATCCCCTATACTTGTGGGTCATCAACGCGCCGTGACCAACGACAAGTTCTTCGAGAGAGCCTCAAGGAGGATGCCCGGACTACTATCGAGCGGCAACGGGAAGCGCGTCACCAGTCTGATAGGCATGCTGGGCCCACTGAGTATCGGCCTATGACGGGGGATGCTAGCGACTTTCCATATGCAATCACTTTTCCAGCATTCACCCGTGAGCTGTGGCAGTACCAGTGGCCCAACACCTGCACGTTCAAACCAGAGGTCCCAGAGAAGTATGATGGCAAGACCCACCCGTGTGAGTTCCTGAGTGTTTACACTATTGCGATGCATGCTGCCAGGGCACGAGACGACAAGATACTCGCCAACTATTTTCTGTTGGCACTTAAGCCAAACGCTAGGTCATGGTTGATGCATTTTCCGATAGATTCCATCGCTTCTTGGTCCAACCTGTGCCACGAGTTCGTTGGTGCCTTCACGGGCGGCCACGTAGCTCCTGGACAGGCAAGTGACTTGCACGTGATCCCTCGGAGAGATGGCGAATCCTTGCGCAAGTACATACAAAAGGTTTAGCCGTGTGCAGTACAACATCCCTGATGTTCATCCCGCCACCATCATTAGCACGTTCCACCAGAACGTGCGCAATCGAAGGATGCGTGAAGAGTTGGCCATGAACTAGGTCGCAGATATTCCCGAGCTGTGTGTTCTGGCTGACAGATGTGCCCGAGCGGAGGAAGGGAGGAAGTACCCTGGCGAGGACGCCAATGTGGGAAGTGACACAGAAGACGAAGACGTCGTCGCCCCGGCAAAGAAAGGCCAGCGGCGTAACAAGAAACGCAAGGGCAAGACCGTGCTTGCCGTCGAGGAATCCGGCGACCCCGACACCGCCAAGAAGGCCATGGTTGACGACCCCGGTAAGGAGGTTGCCGGGTGCGATACCTGCCGGGCCTTGGCGGTTGCCGGCAAGTCAGAGGGCTCCGACAGGCAGTACTGCAAGATTCACTGTACCAAGGGGCACGACCTCTAGAACTGCCGCCAAGTGGAGCTGCTGATGGAGAAGCAAAGGGCTGAGTACAAGAGGCGAGACAAGGAAAAGGGCCAAGGAGGCGCTGAAGGGTCCGACAAGAAGCGCGGCGACCAAGGAGGATGCGGCAACAAGGAAAAGCAACAAGAGAGGCCTGCCTGAGGCCGTGACAGGAAAGAGGAGGATGATGATCATGATGATGATGATGAATCCACCGAGCATGAGTTCCAGAAGGCGAAAAAAGTCATTTGTGTCGATGGAGGTGTTTCGCTGCACTCTTCCCACTGCCAACTGAAATAGTGGGTGCATGAGATTAATGCAACAGAACCAATGGTCGATGCCTAGAGTCCGTTGAGGTGGTCCCACATGCCTATCGTTTTCGACTCCGAGGATCACCCTGATCGCACCACTGCGGTCGGGTGTTTGCCGCTATCCCCAACAATATGCAACCTCAAGGTGACGAAGATGTTAGTTGATGGTGGGGCCGACCTTAACTTGATCTCGCCCACCGTGGTCAAGAGGCTGCAGATCCTCGATGAAGATCTCGAGGAGACAGGCATGTTCCAAGGGATCAATCCGGGGAGGAGTCAGCCCAAGGGAAAGGTCACGCTACCAGTTACATTTGGTGGCGACCTCAACTATAGGACAGAGAGGATTGTTTTCAATGTCGCTGAGATCCCGTTACCATACAACGGGATCCTTGGCCGCCCTGCGCTGGCCATGTTTATGGCGGCGTCGCACTACGCGTACAACAAATTGAAGATGCCTGGCCCGATGAGCATCATCACCGTCTGTTGCGATAGGAAGGATGCGCTCGTCTACACCGATGAGCCCTATCGGGAGGCGGTTGGAGCATTTGCCGCCAAGGCAACTTCTCCTGCTACCGAGAAGAGGACCAGTAAGGCCTCGACCGCCAGCAGGACTCCTGGCCCCGGCAAGGGCTCCTGTACCCTCTCTGGCAAACGCGCCTCCTCGGAGTGTTGTCTTTTCGCTGGAGACATACCAGAGAGCTCTACCGCCAAGAGCAAAAAGTCCAAGGCGGCCCCACCGGAAACTAAGTAGGTGTCCGTCAAGGAGGATGGCACGGGCGGAGCTTTCGTCATAAGCTCCACCCTCGACAGCAAATAGGAAAGCGCGCTCGTCGCCTTCCTGTGGGCGAATGTCAACGTGTTTGCATGGCAAGCATCCGACATCCCCGGCGTTCCCAGGGAGGTGATTGAGCACCATCTTGCTGTCTGCCCCTATGCGCGGCCTGTCAAGCAAAAGGTCAAAAAGCAAGCTTTGGAGCGACAAGAGTTTATCGTCGAGGAGATCTGGAAGTTGGAGGCGGCATATTTGGTCAAGGGAGTTCTCCACCCGATGTGGTTGGCCAATCCGGTTGTAGTACGTAAGGCAAATGGGAAGTGGAGGCTATGTATTGACTATACTGATATCAATAAATCTTGTCCGAACGATCCTTTCCCATTGCCACGTATTGATCAAATAGTGGACTCCACTGCTGGGTGTGACCTACTGTCGTTCCTTTATGCTTACTCGGGGTATCATCAGATCTTCATGATGAAGGAAAATGAAGAGAAGACCGCGTTCATCACCCCATGTGGTACGTACTATTTTGTATGGGTGCCTTTCGGGTTGAAGACTGCTGGTTCAACATTCGCTCGAGCAGTCCCAATTGGTTTTGAGCCCTAGCTCCATAGAAATATGGAAGCTTAGATGGATGGCATAGTGGTCAATACCAAGGAAAAGGCTATGCTCGTGCAGGACCTGGAAGAAACTTTTACAAACCTGCACAGGATCAACCTCAAGCTCAACCTAGAGAAGTGTGTTTTCGGTGTTCCATCCGGCAAGCTACTTGGTTTCTTTGTATCTCAATGCGGGATCGAAGCAAATCCCGACTAGATCAAAGCAATCGAGAAAATTGAGGCGCTAAGATAGGTCAAAGATGTCCAAAGTCTTGCCGGCTGTGTCGCCGTCCTGAGCAGGTTCATATCTATGTCCACTGAGCGTGCCCTCCCACTTTTCAAGATTTTGAAAAAGGTGGGTCCAATGAAATGGAACCCAGAGGCAGAGGCAGCACTGCAGGACTTGAAGAGATACCTCTCCTCTACACCAATACTGGTCGCACCCAAGCCACAAGAGTCGTTGCTGCTATACATCACGACAACAAATCAAGTGGTTAGTGATGTGCTAGTGGCGCAGAGCAAAGTTGAGGAATAGGTGGCAGCAGCGGCAAGGCCCTTAGGAGAAGAACTGGACCCAGCGGGGTCTGACCCCGGCAGGATCCGATCCCGACAAGGTAGTGTTTGCGCAAGTAAGCGAGGTAAAGTAGAAGAAGAAGGTGATGCAGCACCCAGTCTACTTTGTCAGCTCCCTCTTGCAGGGGACTTGTTCAAGGTATTCTAGGATGCAGAAATTGCTTTTTGGACTATTTATGGCCTCAAGAAAGCTGCATCACTACTTCCAAGCACATGCAGTCACCGTCGTCACATGCCTCCCTTTGCAACGGATCTTGCATAACTCAGATGCAACCAGGAGGATTGTGGAGTGGGTGTTGGAGCTATCAAGCTTTCGCCTTAAGTTTGAGAGCAGGTCAACGATCAAGATTAGAGCCTTGGTGGAATTCATAGAAGAATGGACATCCACGCCCGACGAAGAAGTTCAAGAAACCACCCTTCCCGGCAAAGAGGCAAGTAGTCATTGGATTATGTACTTCAATGGAGCCTTCTCGTTACAAGGTGCAGGTGCCGGCGTGTTTCTCATCGTGCCCACCGAAGAACGCCTTAAGTACGTGATCCAAATGCACTTCCCCGGGAGAGGTCGACAAACAACACCGCAGAATACGAGAGATTGCTCGCCGGTCTTAGGATCGCGGCAGACCTCGGAATCAGGAAGCTTATTATCAGAGGAGATTCACAACTTGTCGCCAGGCAAGTTAACAATGATTATTAGAGTCCGCTGATGGAGGCTTACGTGGATGAAGTGAGGAAGTTGGAAGAGCGCTTTGATGGTCTGCAAGCGGAGCATGTTCCTCGAGCAGAGAAGAGCATCACCGACGACTTTTCAAAGCACGCCGCTCTCGTGCTACCTGTGGAACCAGGTACATTTGTGCTTCAATTGACTCAGCCATCCATGGAACCCACAACAGGACAGAACAGGCAAAAGAAGGTGGGGCCCGACAAGTACTTTCCCGCAGAACTCCCAGGAGCTGCCGGCAAAGAAGTTGCCGGGTACCCCGAGCTTGCCGAGGGGCAGCGGCCTCTGGCAGGGCCCCTGGCCCCTGCCGTAGAAGCAGCTGCCCCGCAGTAGAAAGCATGCATTTGGTCCTTGCCGTTGAGCCCCAGGCTCCAGCATGGGCACAACATACAGTCTGTTTCCTCCAAATAGGGGAGCTCCCTGGGGAGCAGGAAGAAGCAGACAAAGTAGCTCGTCGGTCTAGCATGTACCAGTTTGTGGATGATGCCCTTTAGAGAAGAAGGCCAAACAGTGTGAAATTGAAGTGTATTGCTCGGGAGGACGGACTGGAGCTGTTGGCAGAGATACATGGAGGCATATGTGGCTCCCACATAGGGTTAAGAGCCCTTTCCAGCAAGGCATTCCGGCAGGGTTTCTTCTGGGCCACCGCCCTCCAAGATGTGACGGCACTAGTAACCATGTGTGAAGCATGCCAGTTTCATTCAAAGAAGCTCCATCAATCAGCTCAAGCCCTTCAAACAATCCCTCTCGCCTGGCCATTTTCGGTCTGGGGGCTCGACATACTAGTCCCCTTTCCCTATGTTGTCGGGGGCTTTGAGTACTTGTACGTCGTGATTCAAAAGTTCACAAAGTGGCGAGAAGTGGAGCCAGTGAGAAAGGTGATAGCTCAATCAGCTGTCAAGTTCTTCAAGGGACTTGTCTGCCATTTTGGTATGCCAAACAGAGTCATCACCGACAACGACACACAGTTCACGAGCCGCACCTTCATGCAGTATATCTAGGACCTTGGCAGCAAGGTATGCTTTGCTTCTGTTGCTCACCCAAGGAGCAATGGCCAAGCGGAAAGGCCAAATGCTGGATTGATGAGTTGCCAACGGTTCGTTGGTCAAACAGAATGACACCAAATCGATCCACTGGCCAGACACCCTTTGCCCTGGTTTACGGGGCAGAAGCAATTCTCCCCACTGAACTCATGTACGGGTCACCTCGAGTACTCGTGTATGAGGAGCTTGAGAGCAGTTGCGCCAAGATGATGCAACACTCCTTGAGGAAGATCGTCTTCGAGCTGTTATGGGAGCTGCTCGCTACCAGCAAGCCTTGTGCCGCTATCATAGCCACAAGGTTCATGCCTGAAGCCTTGAGGAAGGCGACCTTGTTCTTCGGTGCGTTCAGTCTGCCAAAATTCAAACAAGTTGAAGCCAAAGTGGGAAGGCCCCTATCGGGTAATACGAGTCACCAGGCCCGACGCAGTCCACCTGGAGACCGAAGATGGCATTCTGATTAGCAACTCCTGGAATATCGAGCATCTTCGCAAGTTTTACCCATAGGGCGTGGTTGTCAGGAGCTCCGGCAACCACCATTTGTACTAGCCTTGCCGGCAAGGCATGTAACCCAATGTACAAAGGCAGGCGCAGAACCTGCACGCAGCTAGATAGTTTTTAGCATGTATAGTTTCCTGCTAGTTTCCATGTCTATATACGTATATGTATGCATGTGTACTTGTCCAGGATATTGCGCTACCTTAGATTCTAACATGTGTTGGGAAACTGCCAAGACTCCATGCCCCTGTCCTCTCTTACCTCCGGCCGCAGTAATGATGCCCCGGCAAGGAATTGAGAAGACTGCTTAGTGCATCATCTCCATCAACAGCTTAATCAGATAAAGTTCCTCCCCTGCCCATTCAAGTTCGTAATTTGTGACTTGCGCGTTAGAAAAGCTCACCACTCTGTCTAGACGTGGGTGCTCCCATCCCTGACTCGAATGCTTCTTCGGTCGGGGTAGTTGCACCAACCATGGGCAAAAGAAGAGTTTGGCAGGGGGCTGGACCCTACGCCTGTAACCCAGCAGATGTGGTTCTCCGGCAGGCACAGGAGCACCGGCAAGGTATCTTGTCGAGGAGACCCATTTATTTTCATTAAAGGGGTATTTTGCCTCTACATGAATGTACATGTGAATGAGTTCCCAGCGAAAGCTCATCTTTTTCATTGATATGCTGATACAAGTACAGATATTACAGAACATAACCATGGGCTCGGTAGAGTAAATTTCCTAGAAAGTTAAGATTTGGCAAGTGCCTACAAATTGAGAAAAAGATAAGTGTCCCGTAATCCCCGTTCTTGCCCCATTCCTCTCCAGGCACGGCAGGAGCGTGCAAGGTGACAGACATGGGGAACTGGGTGATGGAGAGCTTGACGAGGAAGTCCACAAACCACCATCGCCAGGGACAGCAGGACGAAGCCCCCGGTAAGGCGTGTTGCCGGGGGAGCGAGCGGGCCAGACGATGGTGCGGCCACTGGTGGTCAGCCGGAGTTGGAGTCGTCGTCCTCCCGCCTGATGTCATCGTCGTCGCTTGCACTGTCCTCCTCGCCACTGTCTCTCAAGGAGGAGCTTTCATTGTTGGTGGAGCTCTCCACGCAGCACCCTAGGTGAATTCTGGAGTTCCTAAACACCTTGACGGACAGCAGGCCGCTCTCCATTAACTTAAAATGGAGAATGTGCCCCTCCGTCAAGCTGTGGTCACATGCAAAGGTCTTCCACCACTAACGAAGATACGTGACATGAGGGCGGGGAAACTCAACGTCAGCCCATATGTTGTCATTCCCGCAGCCCCTCATGTGAAGATGCAAGGACCGCGGGGCCTCCTCCTCCATCACCCGAGCGAACAGGGTCAGAAGCCGGAGGCAACTGCGTACAGGCCTATACAGCCTGATGAAGAACTCATAGGGCTAGTCCCCAATGTGGCCACCCATCCGAGGGGGGGCACCGGCAGAGGCGCAGTCGGGATGCCACCCCGTCCACCTCCTCCTTGAGCACCACGACGACTGCGGCCTCGTCCCCTTCCTCTTCATCTCACGGTGGGTGCTGTCACCGGAGCCTCCGGAGGAGGAGGGATGCACTGTCAAGCAGAAGTCCTCGTCGCTGCCACCGAAGCGCCGGCACGCCCTGTCACCATGTTGAGTCAGAGAGAGATGGCGAGCAAGAGGGGGAGAGGAGGGCGAGTGTGGAGAAGCATCGCCCCTCTCCCATTTTATAGAAGAGCAGGGCCGGAGCCTGGCCACCCAGCCCATGGGGAGGCCGCCTCGCGCGGTCAATGCGGCCTATTCAAGCATGAGGAATTGGAACCGGCCCGGTCCCCCCAATCCATGAACGCCTAATTTTCTGCCTCGGCATTAATATCCCCATCCTCCGCGCCCGCCGCCTGCCCTTCCCAATGAATGGGGGTTACGTGGCGAGGCGGAAGTGGGCATGAGGACGGGTGAGACGACCGATTGCCATCCCGTGATTCTGGGGTGCGGCGCCATGCAGGCTGCGACCCGAGTCCACTTAGTAAATGAGTAGCACCCCTGCAGATTCCTTCCTTTTTTAATAAAGGAAGCACGGGCCACCTCTTTGCTATCGACTGCGAGATGATGGGAGCATGTTGAGGCCATCTCACGCACGACCCCCACGTCACGCACACAACGCGGGGTGTAGGGAAGCGCAACTACTTTGGTCCTAGCCACGCCCGCCTGTGCACTGCTTTGGGCCTGGCCCAACTACGCCTTGTGCTTATGTGTGGCGCATGCCCGGGGTCTCCTGTCGGTGTACAAAAGTGTGGGTACTTATGTACCCCTTACTTGTGCACGGACGGTCGCAACCACCACTATAGTAGGGCTTGGTAAAGCAGAGAAGGATGGCGGGAACCAAGAAAGACACTCAAGGCAACGAGCAGCAAGAGGCAGGCAGGGCCACGCCTGGCAACAATCCTTGCCGAGGCAACCTACGAAGCCCCCGGCAAGCTCCTTGCAGGGGCATCTTGCGGAAGAGACCAACAAGGCCACCGCCCTTGGGGTTGAGAGCTCTGACACCATCGACAATGTTAAAGACCAAGATTTGGAGAGCACGTGCCTAGTAGCATGCAGCTCCTCAGGAAGATTGGAAACCCACGAATCCATGTGGGATCAGAAGATGAAGACCCCCGACAAGACCCTTGCCGGAGACGTTCCCAAGGCCCACAGCAAGCCGTGTTGGGGATAATCGCTGGGCCGCGGCCAGACCCGCGCCCAGCAAGGTTTTTCCACTTCACCACCACTCCAACACGATGATACGCATGCCAACTAAGCAGACGCCTGCGTGGTGGCATGCAGATCGTCATGGAAGCCTACCATTTCACCTACACAGCAGCTGGTTGACGAGCATGGCGATGCATGCCTCGTCGGCCCGGATGCGTGGCGAGGCGAAGAGGAGCGGTGAAGGATGAGATGGCCTCTCTTGCCGTCGCCAATAAAGTGAAAGGACACGTAGGAAACACATTAAATGCGCTTGTCCTACATTGATTGAGTGATAAGCTCGTACCACTGTTGCTTGCCACCTCCTGTGTGCCACTGTGGCAACCCCTTTGTGTATAAAAGGAGGCCCGAGGCGCATAGAGAGAGGATTTGGACTTTTGGACAAAGAACACATCATAGCTAGTTCAAGAGCTCAAGAACACACATATAACCAGACAAAGCAGGAGTAGGGTATTACGCATCTTCACGGCCGAACCTAGATAAAAATCCTCTGTGTACTAACGGCTCGACCTGCTCTTCGTGTAACTAATCCCCCGCCGAACGTAGAAGGGATCCTGACCCCATAGGTGATAGGTTTCCCCGACACCTTCCGTCCCTGCCTTATTTTTTTCCTTCCTCTTTCTTAATTGTATTGCCTTGTCAAATCAAACCCACAAGAAAAATGAATCAAAATTCGCTTTTCAGAACTCATTGATGCGGGATGCAGGCGAGCATTACTTTAATGTAAGGCGACCACATCATAGGACGATTGAATGTGTAAGAAAAGAGGACAGCATTGCATATTCACATTTATGATGTGTAAACCAAGCAGAAGGCATTTCAACAAATTAGAAGCAATGAAATCTAGACACCATATAAAAGATGCAATGAATATCACTCTACCAATTTAAAACTGTGTCATCATAAGTGCCATTTCAACAAATTAGAAGTAGTACAAGCTAGAAAAGAATGTGAGATGTATCCTATTTCACATTCCCAAGTTAAATGTGTATTATGATAAGTGATTGTTGCGGGTTACAGAGCAGTAGTACTTTGATGTAAGAACATGGTGTGATAGACAGATATTGTATGTTCTAGAAACAGGAACATGTGTCTTATTCACAAGTATAATGTGTAAAGTAAGCAGATGGAATTCAAGAAAATTAGAAGCAATACAAGCTACACATCATACATAACATGCAACCACATATAACAGTGCCATGTTAGAGGGAACACCTGTGATGGTGGACAAGGGGGGACATGCTCATCATCAACACATCTACGTTGAGTGTCTATGCACGTGTTGTCTTCCAAATCTTGTTGGGGGATGGCGGAGTAGAATGAGTGGAGGCCCTACGTTTGGAAGAAGCACTTTTATCCACTGCCTTGCTAATTTCCTTTTGCTTTATTGATTTTGCATTGTCAAGTGAAACCGACAAGAAAAAGCAATGAAATTTACTCTTCAGAACTCATTCATGCATGATATTGACAATCACTACCTTGATGTACCAAGTCTCAGTGGAAGCACTAGGAGACATTTCCCCATAAGAGAGGCTACCATGAATAAACAACTAGGTTGTCAGATCCCACACATACCAATCATTTCATAATCATACACACAATATGCTCGATATGTGCAAATACAATATGGCATCACAACAAAACTCTATGACTCAAAGTATTTATTCAAAAGGCTCTGAGCAGTCAGATATTACGAACTTGGGTTTGATGACCCAGCATTCAAGTCATACAAGCAACAAGCACAGGAGGAAGCATAAACATATCTGAGTACAAACATGTGAAAATAGAGAAGTTTAGTAAGCCTGTCTTTCTACTAGACCCTCTCAAGAGTATAAGATCGTAGCTGAGGTAACAAGCTAAACGTCGAGGTCCACATGGAACTACTAGTCAGACTAAAGTCTCTCTGCAAAAACATAAATTAAGCAAACATGAGTACAAATGTACCCATTAAGACTTACATCAGAACTAGCTACATATGCATCAGTATCAATAAAGGGGTGGTGGGTTTTAACTACAGCAAGCCAGCTTTGACTCAGTGGCTATCCTGAACTACGTCTGCAAGTAACTCTTTTGAGGTGGCGCACATGAGTCCACATATTCACCATATCAATACACCACTATGGATCTGCTCCCATCTCCCTACGAGAAGGCCATCCATAACACTCACGCTTATCTCGCATATTTCAGAGCATCCACTTTCACCTGTCTATGAACTGCACAAGTAACCCAGTAGTCCATTACCGCGGACGCAGATATTCGAATAGATCATTTATAACCCTGCAAGGGTGTACTTCTTCACACACGCTCTCGCCACTTACCGCCATGTACACACCATGTATCTCGACAACCTTCAAGCGGAAGCCTGGCAAGGGTATCGGCCACGACTTGACTAGCCAAACAAGTCCCTAGTCCAGGTTTATCACCTATTCAGGTTCCATCCGCAGGGAGTCTGGCCGAGGTTTCCACCATGGCCTCGAACGATGTGTCCAGGGTTCCTGAGGCACCAAACGGGTGTCTCGGTACACCGTGCCACATACCTACCGCATCACAGCCCACCCCTTGGGTCAGCGTTGAGCACGGCCCCCAGTATACTACAAACACCAGAAACTACTTGCAACTCCTGGACAAAGGACAAGGGCGGTTAATAAGTCGAGAGGGTCCATTCATTTCGGGCACAACGCGTGGTAGTAGCTGTTCTTGGATCACAAAGACATAACTCAGTTCCTAAGGACGGTTCCAATGAAAAACCCACCATGTACTCCTACATGGCCTCTCATCGATAGCTTTACCAAATCGTGTTCACACACTTAGCTCACACACAGTAGGACATGTTCATCACCATTCCATTCCATCCCAGATGGACCAGACCTGAGACAACTCTAAGGATAGCAGGCGTAACAAACAAGCATGACTGAGTAGGCACAACATGGCTCAAAAAACTCCTACTCATGATAGTGGGTTTCAACTATTTACTGTGGCAAAGACAGGCCATGCAGAAGAAAGGGGTTCAACTACCGCAGCATGTAACAGTTGAAACGTTGTTGTCCTAAAGCAGTAAAAGAGAGCAAGAGCGAGAGAGTGGGATTGTATCGGAATGCTTAATGGGGGTTTGCTTGCCTGACACTTCTGAAGATAGTAATAGCTCTTCATCGGTGTCATCGAACTCATCGTCGGAACAATTTCTACTACGGGGGAACTAACACCGGCAAACAACAAAGAACACAATAAATGCAATGCAACAATATGATGCAGGAATGTGACATGGCATTATGTTGTGAGTTGAGCTAATACAACTAGCAACACAATTAAATGAAGTTGGTTTGAACCCAAGATTCAAATTCAACTCCATATGTGATCATTCAAATGTCATTTATTTGATTTGTCCAATTCAGCAGCTATAAGTTGTTCCAACATGCATGAAAATGGTACAGGTGGATAGATTGGATTTTCTGATAATTTTTCATATATAAATTATTTCATTTGGAGTTATAGATCATTTTGTACGAATTTTTGAAGTTTTGGACATTTTCTGAAATAAATAAATCATTTCTTATTTATTTTAAATCCCAGAAAAATATTTATTTCATCATCATGACCTCATGCCGATGTCAGCAGGTCAACGGGGCTGCCCAGGTCAAACCTGACGTGTGGGGTCCAAATGTCAGTGCACAGGGACTAATCCCGGTCAAACCCAGCGCTGATTGGGGTTTGACCAGGGATAGGGCCCCCTATCAGTGCCTATTAGGGGGTCTTTATTGAGCTGGGGGTAGCTCTAATGACATGTTTAGCCGGTGGCCAATCGCCGACGACTACAGAAGGCGGCCCGTTTGGTCCTCCGGCGACCAAACGAGCCGTGGAGACCTTCTACAGAGAGCTGAAGCTCACGCGCATCTTTTGGCACGGTCAGTTCGTACCGGCGTGGAGCACATCGATGGCAGCAACAACAAGTGCGGCGGCCGGAGCTATGGATGCGCTCGGGTATGGGGTTAGAGCGAGCGAGCAATCAAAGCGAGTAGCAGGGAAGCAACTACGGTGCTCCAGGAGCATGAAGAACAGCAGCACGGGTAGAGGGAGGCTGAGCAGCAGCATATCCAGCAGCCATAACGGACAGTGAGCTACGGCCATGGTGGTGTGGCTAACTGGGGAACGAACCAGAGAGGGAGAGGTGAGGGGGGACATGTTGGGGCTCACAGAGAGGTCTGACTGGCTCGCGGACGACGGGAAGCTCTAGGGCACCCTAATCGACATGCGGCAGCCGGCGGCCAGAACCGGAGAAGAGAGAAGTGGGCGTCGTCTTGCGCCTGTACCATCTCGATTCCGTTGGTGGTGGTGTAGAGGTCGTCAAGGCCAAGCTTCTGGATACGCCGTTCGGGCGAGGCGACGGTCATGGGCGCAGTGGTGCTCGCCGACGCTCTCGGGTGCGTTCGAGGGAAGAGCGAGCGAGACGCAGAGGAGCGGATGAGGACCGGGGAGGGGTCGAGGTGGAGCCAGGGGTGCGAGGAAACACCTAGGGAGGCCCAGCGCATCGAGGGGGCAACAAGGCAGGTAGGAGGTGGCCGGTGTCGGATATTGGGTTCCGGCAAAACCCTTAAGGTTCGAACTCTGGGGTGGGCACGAAGATCTTCTCCCTACCGATCCGCGCACCAAAACCTCGTCGTGAATCTAAGCTACACGATGAACAACACAAGGGACACAAGGTTTATACTGGTTTGGGCCACCGTTCTGGTGTAATACCCTATTCCAGTGTGTGGTGCGGTGGATTGCCTCTGGGGCTGATGATGAATAGTACAGAGGAAGAACAGCCTCGCAAGGGGTGTTCTTGAGCTGGTGCGGTGTTCTCCTTCTAAAGGATTCGATCCCCTCTACTGTGGTGGCTATCTCTATTTATAGAGGCCTAGTCCTCTTCCCAAATATTGAGCGGGAAGGGAGCCAAAAACGGCCATTTTGAAGGGGGACAGCTAGTACAAGCTATGCTAACTAAAGTTGGTCTTCAACTGCCAAAGGTACTGGTGATGACGCCGTCTTGGGCTCCACGGTGATCTCCGCCCTGCCGTCTTGCTGGTCTTGGTATTGTTGCATCGATATGGAAACCTTTGCTTGATGCATCGGTACTCCGCGCCTGCGCTTGCCCCCTTTGCACCAAAGAGGAAACGAGGACACTGCGTTGGCTGGCGCCCGCCTGGTCTCGATCGTCATGGCTTGCGTCACGAGCACCTCGCGAGGTACTCCTTTCCTTGATCTCTCCGCCTCCTCGCGATCCTTCCTGGTGAGGCCGCCCCTGAGGAAGTCTTGCATCGTCCGCCCCACGAGGCTTGGCCCCTCGCGAGGGTCTTGAACTTGGGTTGATGATGATGGGCCGTACTTGGCCACTGCTTGAGCCACGCCGCAGGCCGCAGGCAGGCAAGTCTAGGGACCCCCGTTCCCAGAACACCGACAGCTAGCGCGCGGCGACCACACGCATTCGTGCGTTCTGGCATGAGGTTGAAGGAGGTGGCGCTGTGGCTGGGCCACTATAGTGATGGGATCGTCTCTCTGGTGGGCTACACAGGTGAGGCTAGGTAATTTGCTCTCCTTTTTATTATTTTTCTGTTTTATGTTTTTATTTAATACTTGCCACTGTTTTGCAAATTCAAATGAATTCAAAACATTGCGAAATATTCTCTGACCATTTTTATGTTGCTGAATGGACCTTTCCAAAAGCACACAAAATATAACAGAGGCATTTGGAAATATTTCAATATACTAAGGAAAGAAACCCAAATTCAAATACAATGGTGACTTAAATTTAGTGACCAAAATATTCCATAGAAATGTTCACTATTTTTGGTTTGGTCCAAAGCCTTGCCAAAATTATCATACATTAATGATGGGCATTTTGGGTTCATCAAAAGAGATGTTTAGGGTTCTTTGCCCTTTATTAAACAATTTGTGAGGCTTTGAATATTCCTCAATTCAACTTTCATGAATTAAAATGATGATGACATGATGGTCAAGCAAAGACAATAGGGCTAGGGATGTGATAGCGAGGAAGATATCAGGGAGTTCCCGGTTACGGTGGGTGGTCGGGGCCGAGCGATGCACGGAGGTTTGCGCGTTTTTCTCGTACACGGACGCACGTGTGTGCAAGGCATTGTGCTCTAACTGACCCCGTGCAAGGCATTGGGCTCTAACAGAACCTGGGCGATTGCACTAGCTATGTTACTGAACCCCGATCAATCCCTTGTTGTTATCTAAACCTGAGTGATTCCTTCACTACTGCAGCTAACTGAAGACGATCGAAGCTGCCTCTTGATGAACAGTCCCCGGTGGGGGTTGGATGAACAGTTCCCGGTGGGGGTTGGATGAACAGGATCCCGTGGTAGTAGAGGTTGTTGCCACTAGATGAACAAGACCCCGATCGAGGAGGTGGGGGTGGATGAACAGTAGCCAGTGGAGGGACCCCATGGATGGATGGTTGAACAGGGGCCCATGGAGGGCTGGTTGAACAGGATCCCATGGAGGCTGGATGAACAGGATCTCATGGAGAGCTGGTTGAACAATAGTCGGTGGAGGGCTGCATGGACAGTAGCCCGTTGATAAACAGTAGCTGGTGGAGGCACGAGGAAGACACGGTGGATGAACAGTGCATGTGGAGGCTGAAGGAAGTCCACGCTGGGCGAATAGTAGCCTGTGGAGTCCCGTTTTGTGGTATACCACACCCCTCCGATGAACAGGACCCCCGTTTTGACCATAGTGCTCCAACACAAGTCCGTTTCCTTTGTTTTAGGGTACGCCACACCCCTCCCGATGAACAGGACCTCCATTTCAACCGTAGCGCTCCAACACAAGTCTGTTTCCTGCCTTTTGTGGTACGACCCACCCCTCCCGATGAACATGACCCCTGTTTCAACCGTATCCGGTCGAACAGAAGGCCGTTTCCTCCATACTGCGGTACGCCAGACCCCATTTCAGCTGTTCCTTCCAAGATGGTTGGCTCCCATTGAATAGGATGCATTCCGACCGAGTTTGTTGCCTCCCTATGAACAGGACACTATTTCTCCGTTCTGAACCAGCCAGTTGGTTGCCCGATGAACAGGACGTCGTTGCTGCAGTCTGTTGCCTCTCCATATACACGAGCCCTCGCCATACCTATGCGCGAGTACGCGTTCGAGACCCCGCCCGTATGTACATACGTGGCCGTATTTTTTGGCATGTGGTTGTACGTACGTGTAAACGGTTTAGAAGGGACTGCATGAACTTCTACGTCGGTGGCTCTACTACTACACATGCCGCTGCTTGCTCGTCCACGATTCCTCATTGCAGAGAGACTAATTGACCAGTATGTACGTACACGTTCGCGACCAGAATGACAACGCTACGTATGCTTCGACCAGGTGGGTCCCGGCTGTCAGGGAGGATAAGGAGGCACTTACTTGCGTGCGAAGTTATTGATGGTGGGTCTGAGCTGTCAGGGGGAGGATTCGTTTTTTTCGCGCCTAATATGGAGGCACTTGCCTTGCGTCCGAAGATATAGCTGGTGGGTCCCATCTATCAGGGGGGGCCCTTCCGCTAGGTTCTTGCTGTCAACTGGAGGAATCATTATTTTGCACGTAATAAGGAGGCACTTCCTTTCTGCATCCATGGACCTACCTATTAGCCTCTCCACATACAATCCTCTTCCAATGTAAGTCATTCCTTGACCATGTTGACCACGCCACGCCGAGAGCACAAAGGCGGAGGACGACGACCAGGCCTATTAAGGGAATGACTCGGATCCGGGGAAGACCCGGTAGTTGTTTCCCGCGTGGAGGAGCGTACAAGGGTTTACTAGTTGGGCTGCAGTGTGAGGCTGCCATCGTCAGAGAATAACAGCAGGTCTGGGTGAGTATAGGGATGGCCAGGCCAGCGATGGGAGTAGGATGGAGCGGTGAGGCCTATGCCGTAGCAAAGCCGGCCATGGGAGGCAGGAGCAGGCAGCACGACTGACACTGGTTTGGGCGGCTGGAGCAAGAAGACCAGAGGTTGAAGACACACCACGGCCGTTGGATGGACATTGTATGGTCTCTGGAGCTAGAATCGGTCATATTGACTAAGTTGACAAAGCCCTCCGTCCATGTCAGTAGGCCCACAAGTCAGCCTGCAACTATGGGGGGTCCTAGATAGTAGGGGGAGTATTCATTTCTTGTGTGTAATAAGGAGGCACTTCCTTCCGTGCAAAGATATAGCTGGTGGGTCCAAGTTGTCTGCGGGAGGAACTTTTTTTCGTGAAATACAAAGGCCCTTCTGGTGGGTCCCTGCTGTCAGGTGGAGGAATCATTATTTTGCGCGTAATATGGAGGCACTTCCTTGCATGCGGCCATGGACCCAGCTGTCAGCCTCTCCATGTACAGTCCTCTTTCGATGGATGTTGTTCGTTGGCCACGTTGACCATGCCGCACTGGGAGCACCAAGGCGGTGGATGATGGCGAGGCCTAGGAAAGGAACAACCCAGAGCCAGGGAAGACTGGTTTATTGGTTGGCCACACAGTGGGGAGTATGAGGGTTTACTAGTTTGGCTGCCATCACCGGAAAATGATAGGAGGTGTGGGTGAGTAGAGGAATGGCCTGGCCAGCAATGGAGTAGGGTGAGGCGGTGTGGCATGTGCGGCAACATAGCTGGACACGGGAAGCGGGAGCAGGCAGTCCCACCGGCACTGGTTTGGGCGGCTGGAGCAAGAAGGTAAGATATTGAAGAAGAAGCACCCTATTGGATTAACATCCAACAGACACTTGTGCTAGAATCGTTTGTGGACTAATTTGAGAAAGCCTTTCATACACGTCAACCTAGTAGACCCACAAGTCAGCCTCCAAATCTGTCCCAAATAGCATACAACCCAAAATTTCTTGCGAGATTCACATTAATTTAAAAACTAAACATACCTTAATTTAAAATCCAATGACATTTTACCCCCACAAAAACCATGATTTTGGAACTAATTGCCTGGTTGCTATATTTTTTTCATTTTACAGCCCATTTATTATTACTTATATTACTTATAACCCATTTTCTGGGCAAGCCCGAACGTGTACCTCCTCGTCTTGAAAGATTTCCGGCCCAGCATGACGAACAAAAGCAAGTAGGCCTACGTTGGTTATTCTATGAAAAACAAAATAGCTGGCCTAGCCATTTTCAGAAAGGAAAAACAATTGGGCTAGTCTTGTGGTAAACATATGAAATAAAAGCCTGGGATAGATGGGCCACAGATTCCGCACAACCCAGTTGATACCCTTCTCCGACCCGAAAAAAAATAATGCGCGCTCCTGGGTCCCGGGTGTCTGCCGCTCCTTGTGCAGTTATCTTGCTTATTAACTACATTGATAGTGGCGTGCGACCGAGATGTCAGGAAACCATCAGGACGAACCCCTTTTTTCTTGTAATAAAGGAGGCACTTGCTTTCCTACTGCCATGATCCTGGTGGGTCCCTACTATCATCCTCGCCATGTACAGTCATCTCCTTATTCCTCTCGGTTGTTGACCATTTTGACAACACCGGTGCGCGGCGTCGCGGCGAGCGAACCAAGGCGGAGGATGATGGTGAGGCCTCGGATGGGGACGAATAGGAGCCGGGCAAGATGCGCAGAGTTTTAGGGTGCGATGTGGCCATGATGCGTGCACGGCAGTGCAGCCAGCCGTTGGAGGCGGGAGTAGGCTGTCCTGCTGGCGCTGGTTTGGCTCATTCGCCATATAGAAACACGACAGACGTTGAATGTCAATCCAATAGTCAAGGTTGGCACAATCGTTTGTTGACTAAGCCAACACCAAGTAGCATACTTTTTATATATAGGAAGAAAAGAAAAACTTGGCTCATTCGCCATATAAGATTGCTGAAACAGCGACCGTTTGATCTTGCATCGCAGCTAGAATTGTGAGGAAAATTTGTCCGTCTATTGTCCTCCTCCCAGGGAACATTCGCCACATAAGTGACTAGCACCCTTGGTTTTTAACCAAGAGGTCTAAGGTTCGTGTCCCATGAACCCTCAATTTTTTCCTCCTTCCTTCCTCACAAAAAAGAAAACAAAATCAAAGACTTGATAAGGCATACAGAACAAGCCAGTGTACCAGTAAAGAGACATTGCTGAGTTCTAGAAAAAAGAGAGTTGTGCTCCTGTAGCTGGTTCGAATCAAAACCTAGACTGTGACTAGATATGGCGTTATGCTACTCTGCAAGTAATGAAACTGACATATCCAATGCTCACTTCTCCTTTCTCTACTTACTCTTCCTATCATCAGAAGCTCTAGCCGCAGCAACCATGTCCACTGGCGGCTTGTCCACCTGCTCTTCAGCAGGCAGCAACCAGATATGCGCCAAGTCGCCACCCGTACCATCGCATGTGGGTCTCATCACACCCCTGCCAGCACATGCACCGCAGTCGGTTGCTCATCGCAACCTGCTGCCATTGGTGTGTGCCACTGCTGTAAATCACGCAGAGTCATCCGTCGCGTGTCAACCACAATCCTTCACCCTGGCCGAGTCTTCTACAAATGCCCGAATCATAGGGTAATAATATGTTTAAGTGTTGTTCCACTGCTTTTAGTTGCTGATTTTTTTAATAGTTTGGTTGATGATCTTCCAATTTGATTCATGCAGAAAAGGGAAGATTCGTTTGATTTGTATTTCTGGGAAGTTGCTGATGTGGGGGAATGCAACTACGCTTATTATTTGGTTAGCCGAGGAATCCCAATACCAGCAGGTTGGGGTGTTGGACAAGTAACTGAAGGAATGGCAGAAGAGGAAGATACATAGCAGAAGATTAAAGATGTGGTTCCTCTAATCAAGGCCAGGCAACAGCTGCTGAACGGCCTTGACAGCAATGAGGAGATGAAAGAGCTTGTGAAGATAATGGGAAAAATCGATGTGCTCTATATGATGATTGTCTCTTGATTTGTAGTGTATGTAGCAATGGTGATGTATTCAGTGGCTATGACATGAGTGCTTTGCTGAAACTAGTAATGAATGAAACTCGTGTTGGGAGTAGTGTTGTGAACACCTAATTATTTTTATTAACGTAAATCGGGGGGTATCCCCTTTTGCTTATAAATAAATAAATAGTGGAGGCCCTTATGCTAATAAATAAAAAAATTAGCAGAGGCCCTCTTGAGTCAGCTTTGTTCCCATTCGAAGACGTCGAGCAAATTGCAGCCAACAGCAAACTATGTCATCAAATACAAGTTTCATAGCCAAATATAAGTACAACTAAACAACAATGTCATCATGTTTTAGTCATCATACAATCACCAAACACAAATCAACATACATAATAAGTGATGGTCCCATAGCAAAATACTAAACAAAAAGTTCACCGGGTTTCAGTGGTCATAACAAACACAATTTCACATAGTAGATAAAAAACTGTCTTCTGGCAGGAAAATATGACAAAAGCAATATAATCATCATCCACAGCAGCAGCGTCAACATCTTCGCCATGTGTATTAGTCTGAATCATAATTCCCCTAGTGCCATCTTCTTCTTCATCCTCAATGTCCTCGACGGTTGTTGTCTTATTGCTAAACTCTTGTGTGTCCATAGCCAGACAAGCAATCTTTTCGCCAGCATCATTGATGTGATGGTTCTCAAAGATATTCGGAACATCTGTGGAATCTGCCACATCAGAAGCAGTGTAAGCATCATCTCGTTGTGCAACTTCATTAAACGAATTCGTTTGCTCAAACGGTTGCAATACTCTCCAGTCATCGCTACTTGCAAACGTGTCTTCCAAGAAAAAAATATGTGTTGCTTGATTTGCGAAAATAAAAGGCTCGTAGGTCTGGTACGCCGCCTTGACATTGATGGATTTGAAATGATCATCAGCTTTGGGTTTTGCGATCATGGAAAATAGGTTATACCAATGACAACACAACAAAACCACACACCAATGAACCTCGGAACAGGAGATATACTGCAACTGAACAATGTCTATTATGTTAGCATACATTTCAGTTTTCTCTTCGCCGTACTTATTCGTGCTCCTGATGGCACTGTTTTTCTAACATCCCAAATTTTTAATTTGGAATGTTATACATAGGTCGTCATATGCATATCATATTTTAATTGCATCTTGGTTTTGATCCTAGAAATTCTAAGAAACTCAAGGACCCATGGAGAGAGTTGGGGATTTCATTTATTTTAATATTTGAATTTTCTCAAATTTGAAAAGAGGATCATTTCGGTTTTAATGTTTTTCTCCCTGAATGTTTCCAATATTAAATAAATGAGAGGAGATAAAGTGAATTCTCAACAATAAAAGAAATATTGGAGCAAAAATGTTAAACTCAGATAAAATTCTATTTGATATTTATTGCTATTTTATTTGCATTAGAAAAAGATATGCATTCGTAAAATTGCATTTTAGCCCCCAAAAAATGTTCAGTTGTCCTAAATATTAGGAGAGGACCGTGAAAATTAATTTTGGGATTTTAGGATTTTTATTTATTTTAATTTTAGATTTTTTCATTATGGCGAAAAAGTTTTTTTTAACGCGCGTTGCCCGACTGGTCTAACAGCCCAGCCGAGCCGGGCCAGCCGTCGCCCCGCGCCGCATCCCCGCGCCTCGCGTGCGCGCCCGAGTGGGCTGCGGCCCAGTCCGCTGCCTTGGCCGACCTGGACCCCCAGGCGGAGTCCCGTCGCCGCACGTCATCGCCGGCGATGCCGTCGCCCCCCCGGACTCCCTCTGTCCCTCCCGCAAGCAGCCCCCCGGCCTCGTATAAATACCGCCACACCGCCATCCTCCCCCCCACCCCGCACCACCACCGTCGCCGCAAGCCGTCGTTGCCTGCGCCGCCCGCCGCAGCAAGCCTCCGCCGCACGTGCGCCTACACCATCGCCGTCGCCACAGCTGAAACCCCACCGGAGCCGCCTCGCCGCCCAGCGTCTCCGTCGACTCGTTGCCGCTGATGGTTTTGTTCTAGTCCATTCGGCTATTTAAAAAAACTAGTTCGGTTTTTTTAGATCGGATCGGTTTTCTACGGTTTAGGTTAATTTGCGAACGTTCGTTCATTAGCTCGTTCTGACGAACGAATTCATTCGTTTGTCTCTGTTAGCGAACGTTCGTCTGATAGATTTTTCTTTTTCTGTTTTTTGCCAGGGACCTATCCGCAATTATTTTTATCGCAGATTAGCCCCTGATCTTCAAACCCTCGCAACTTTTTAACCGTTCGTTCAAATCCAGTGAAACCAATGCCAAAATCTTTGTCTCGAGCCCCTCTTTCCGGTTAATCGACTTGAATAGGATTTTTACAAATTTAAAATTTGGTTTCAAGGAGATTTGAATTCGAACTTCTTTTGATCGTAGTTTGAGTTTCGTAGCTCCGATTTGATTGATTCTTTTTGAAATCGATGCTCTTTAGTTGAACTTTCAGTTTTGATCTTCTCATTTGAGTTTTACATGTGCATCTATGCTTGAGTGCTTGTGAATGCTATTGTTTGTTTGCGATAGAATTCCTGGAGTGTGAAGCGTGCTACTACGAGTCTCTAGGGTTTGCAGAACGTCAGCAAGGCAAGTAACACTTTGATCATATCTTTATTACCCAGTTTTTATGCATTAGTTCCAATTCTCAAACATTGCATGGTTAGGATCTGAATACCATGTGGGTTTGGGAAGTAGATGATGAGGTAAAACCTATTGCCTTCTATTATCAAACCCTTGGGAGTTACTTCTACATTATGCTCAGATTGCTATGCTATGCTCATAGACGTGGATTGGTTGAGTGTATCCATGACAGATGTGAGGGTTGTTAATTAATGGTTAACTTAAGGTGGTTACTTAATACACATCTGGGTGGATTGGTTGTGGGCACCTGGAGAATCCAGTGTTATCCTAGGATATCCCTGAGTACCCGTGTGATCATCCTACGGTTCGCCACCCAGGATCAAAGGGATCATAAGATTATTCATGCTAGAAACTTCCATGTGCAGCCACAAGCTATTATGGGCTCTAGCATTGTTGAGTAGGTTGCATGACCTATTTCAGTGCTGGGCTAGCAGATGTAGGGGAAAGTAGGTGTAACTATCCACCCAGAGTAAAGAGTTAATGTTTCCAAAAGACTGTGTCTCGGTCATCTGTTTCTTGACCACCATGTAGTGCGAGAAATGCAACGGAGGAGATCGAGTCTTGTGCAGAAAAGTGCGCAAACCTATGTAGAGTGTACAAACTAATCATGGTTAGCCATGTCCCCGGTTATGGACATCTTGATTATCTGGTTCTTGGATTATCATGTTGATCTCATCACTCTAAATTAATTTGTTGGGTTATTAATACTGTTAATTTGGGATTGAGTTGGAGGAACCTTCTCAATGTTTAACAACCACCATGATAGTTATATTCCTTTGTTGTATGATAAAATTGGCTTTATGCAAAACCATAAACTTAGAGCCTCCACCAGCCATATATGCATGTAGTGTTAGCATTTATCATGTTCAATGCTCTACAGTGTTATTTTGCCAACATATTCCATGTGCTGGCCCGTTTTGGGCTGCAACATATCATGTTGCAGACTTTTTAGACGAAGAGTAAGGTGCGCTAGGTCGTTGTCGTTCACTCAGCTATGTCGTTGGAGTTGATGGACTCACTTTATCTTCCAAGCCTTCCGCTGTTATCTATTTTAGATGGCCTTAAGCCATATTATTGTAATAAGTTCTCTTTTGAGACATTCGATGTAATAAGTGTGTGATTGCACTCTATTATAAATCCTTCAAGTACTGCGTGTGTCAGCATTACCGATCCAGGGATAACACGTAAGCACAAAGATTTGACCGTTTGAGGATGCATCGCTACAAAATGGTATCTGAGCACACGCTGATTGTAGGACACGACCACTAAGTTAAACCATAGGTCACTCTTCTCTACTCATTTCTGACTCCTCTCCCTTTTCCACTCTATAGGATGGCAAACTCAAGGAACAAGGTTGCACAACCGGATGAAGATAGACCTTTTGGATGACACTTGAAGGAAGTCACTAGGTACCTGAACATTGGAATACCCAGATTCATCGGGATCTACATCGCCACTTTACTAGAAGAGGAGCATTGGATGATTCAAGTTCAAGTTCCAGAAAAGACATCCATGCCAGTTACTGAGCCCATAGAGTTTTCCTTTGAAGCATCAACCTGGAGTGTAGGAAAGAGCATGGCAGCCCACATCGCCATGGGATGCATCGACGAAGTTTATCACAAGGATCTTAAGAACACTATCTACAGATATGTGGGTGCCGAGATGAGCAATGGGAGATGATCAGCACCAGGAGAGATAGGTCCATTGCAGCTTTCATCCAGGAGTTAAACCAGCACATTCGTCGCCAGGAGACACTACAAAAAAAAGACACATCCGTGACATTTTGGGCCGAACAAATTTTTTTCTGTCATACTTATGACACTTCTATGACGATAATTGTGACAAAACCCGGTATCATCATAGATGTGGTGGGCTCCTACTTCTATGACAAAAAATCATGACAGAAAATGAGCTTTTCGTCCTGGGTGGGTCGGAGATGCAGCTGCACGACATTCTTTGGGCCGTCGAGGATGGAAAAATCATGGTAGAAGCGAGGGCGAGGAAAATTTCGGGGAGTTCCCGGTTACGGTGGGTGGTCAGGGGCCAAGCATTGTGCGTTTCTCTCATACACGTACACGCGTGTGTGCGAGGCATTGGGCTCTAGCTAAACCCAAGCGAGGCGTTGCGCTCTAACTGAACCCAGTAATTGCACTAGCTACGTTACTCAACCCGACTGATTCCATTGCTACTGCTGCTAACTGAGGCCTATCGATGCTGCCTCTGGATGAACAGTGAGCGTTTGCTGGGTGGGTTTGGATGAACAGTGAGCGTTGCACGGGGGTTTGGATGAACAGTTCCCAGTGGGGGTGGATGAACAGGTCCCCGTGGTGTTGCCTCTAGATGAATAGGACCCCGATCGATCGAGCCGGTTGGGTCTGGATGAACAGGACCTCTTGGAGGGCTGGATGAACAGGACCTCGTGGAGGGCTGGATGAACAGGACGACCTCGTAGAGGGCTGGATGAATAGTAGATGGTGGAGGGGTAGATGAACAGTAGCCCATGACGGGTGGTTGAACAGGAGCCCATGGAGAGGGTTGGTTGAACATTAGCCAGTGGAGTAGCGCGCGGTGGAAGCTCAATAAACAGGAGCCCATGGATGAACAGTCGCAGGTGGAGGCTGGAGGAGGTCGATGGTGGATGAATAGTAGCCCATGGAGGCTGGAGGAGGTCGACGGTGGAGATGAACAGTATCCCGTGGAGTCCTGTTTTGCGGTACACCACACCCCTCCCGATGAACAGGACCCCCATTTCGACCGTAGCGCTCCAACACAAGTCCGTTTCCTCCGTTTTGCGGTACGCCACACCCCTCCCGATCAACAGGACCCCGTTTTGACCGTATGAGGTCCAATACAAGTCTGTTTCCTCCATTTTGCTGTACGCCAGACCCCTCCCGATGAACAGGATCCTGTTTTGAACATGGCCGGTCGAATACAAGGCCGTTCCCTCCATTCTGCGGTACGCTAGGCCTCGTTTTCATTGGTTGTTCCCTCCAAGCCCTCCCGATGAACACAATGACGCATTCCGTTCCGACCCAGCCGGTTGGCTCCCCATGAACACGATGACGACGTTGTTTCTCCGTTCCGACCTAGCCATGTACACGAGCCCTGGCCGTACGTATGCTCGAGTAGGCGTTCGAGACCCCGCCCGTATGTACGTACATGGACGTATTTACTTTCTTGCACCCTAGCAATCGTACGTACGTGTATATGCTATGTGCACGCCTCTACTATGACACGTGTGCGCCCCTACTATGTCACGTGCACGCCTCTACATCGACTAGTATGTCCACACGCGTTCACGACCAGAATGACAACGCTACGTACGCTTCGACCAGGTGGGTCCCAGCTATCAGGCACTTCCTTGCATGCAAAGATGTAGCTGGTGGGTCCCAGCAATCAGGGGGTGAATCGTTTTTTTTTTCGGACGCACTTCCTTGCGTGCGAAGATGTAGCTGGTGGGTCCCAGTAGTCAGGGGGAAACGTTTTTTTCGCGAAATACGGTGGCACGTCCGGTGGTCCCCGCTGTCAGGTGGAGGAATAATTATTTTGCGTGTAATAAGGAGGCACTTCCTTGCGGCTGTCGTGGACCCGGCTGTCAGCCTCTCCAGGTACAGTACTCTTCTGATGGAAGTCGGTCGTTGACCATATTGACCACGCCGCGCCGAGAACACCATGATGGTGGACGATGGCGAGGCCTAGGAAGGGGACGACGCGGAGCCAAGGAAAAGGCGGCAGTGGATGCCCACGTGGAGAGGAGTACGAGGGTTCACTGGTTCGGCTGCGGTGTGAGGTTGTCGTTGCCGCAGGATAACAGGGGGTGTGGGTGAGTGGATGGATGGCCTGGCCAGCGGTTGGAGTAGTGGGGGTGGTGAGGCCTCCGTGGCAGCACAGCCGGCAACGGGAGGCAGGAGAAGGCGGCACAACCGGCGCTGCTTTGGGCGGCTGGAGCAAGAATACCAGAGGTTGAAGAAGCACGACGGTCGTTGGATGGACATCATACGGTCATCGTAGCTAGAATCGTTTATATTGACTAAGTTGATAAAGCCCTTGGTACGCGTCAACTTAGTAGGCTCACAGGTCAGCTTCCGAAATGGTGCTCCCCAGATGTCAGGGGGAGGAATCATTTTTTGGGCAGGTGAAGCTAGAATATCCGAGATTCAAGAAGAAGCACGGCATCCATTGGATGGACATCCAACGGCCACTGCTGCGAGAACCGTGTGTTGACTATAAGTTGACAAAGCCTTGCATACGCGTCAACTCTCTTGTTTTTGAGGGGACGCGTCAACTTAGTAAGGCTACAAGTGTGTGGCAGAGAACTTATAGCCCATTTGAGATTCGTAAGAATGTGCAGCCCATTTTTTAATTCTAATTGAATTTACTACAGCCCATTTACAGTTTGTTAAAAGTACAACCCATTTCAACCAACCGTTCAAAACAGAATTCAATAAAATTTCCCACATTTTGATGGGATCCGAAATATTTTTATCCCGAAATTTCTAGTCAGATTAAATACAATTTCAATATAAATTTATATTACTTAAAAATCCAACGAAACATTGCACTCGCAACAATTAATGAAATTAAAATTTTCAATATCCAAAAATAATATTTTATAAACTAATTACGTGTTTGGTGCCTTTTTTATAGTTACTGCCCAGTTTTTATAATTACATCCCATTTATTATTTCTTAAAGCCCATCTTCTTGTTAACCTAATGCATCCCTCCTAGGAAAGATTAGCAGCCCAGCAGGGCAGAGAATAACAACTTGACCTTGCCTGGGTATTCCCAAAAAAGTATAGCTGGGCTAGCAATTTTCAGCTTGAAAAAAATTAATATCTGGGCTGGATATCTGGCCTGGGCTAGACGGGCCACAGCCCGCCCAGTTAATACATGCATCGATGTTTTCGTTGTTGTTCAGAGGAGAAAAATTAATATCTGGGCTAAGCATCGCTCAAGAAAAACTCTGCAGTGATCACACTTCAAAAACACAAATACTGCTCGAGCTCCTTGGTCCCAGCTGTTGGCTGCTTCTTGGGCAATTCCCTCGTTTATTGACTACATAGGTTGACAATGGTGTGGGACCGTGATGTCAGGAAACCAGGAGGAAGCAAAAAAAAATATAGTTTTATATAATAAGGAGGCACTTGCGTACGTGAGGCTGTGGCCCTGGTGGGTCCCCATTGTCATCCTCTCCAAGTAAAGTCATCTCCTCGCCCGCGCACGCTTTCCTCCCGAAATGGTCAGCGCTGCCTGCCCTGCTTCTCGGTGCAGGCAATTGCTCCGCCTTGAAACGACACAAGTGACGTTCGTCTGTCTGTTTGCCGTGCACATTAGTGGTACGCGGTTGCAGAGGCAGCTACTCCAGTGCCACATCTCTGTCCCTCCGCCGCCCACCATTGCTATATAAACTGTTGCGCCGGCCATAGCCGTAGTCATCCACACACGTTCCCTTTCTCCTGTCCACACCACTACTTCCCACCATGGCTTCCTCGTGCTCCAACGCTCTTCGGGACGGGCGGACGATGGACCACAAGGAGATGGCAGCCATTGCTACCGACTGGCTGGCCGGCAGGCAGCCGGAGGACGACGACGTCCCAATGGAGAACATAGTAGTCAATGATCCGGCGCCAGCCCCCTCCTCTGTGCCATCCTCGCCAGTGCATTGCACCATGACCATCAGCGAGGCCCGTGCCCAATATAGGGACACGGTGAGGCAGAGGCGTGAGGAGTAGTTCCGGGAGGCGCAGGCCGATGCAACCACCACCTCCTCCAGGAGCACCTGCAAGCGGAGGAGCAGATTGCCGCAGAGCTGGCGAAGAAGGAGGCACTGCTCGACTCGTACCGCTCCGCCCACGAGGGCCACCTCGAGCATAGGCGGTACCGCATGCGGGTGGCGGAGGCTGCGGTCGCCTACAAAGAGGGCGATGAAGCGGCCGAGGCGCTATTTGGCGAGACCGAGGACGACGTAGAGGACAATGCCGGCTCCGCCGAGTCCCCACTCCGCTGGCGTCGACGAGGCCCTGCTCCGCCGAGGCCCCATGGTGCCAACAACGAGGCAGAGGACACCGCCGGCTCTGCCGAGGCCCCGCCCCGCCAACAACGTGGTAGAGGACATCGCCGGCTCAGCCGAGGCCCCACCCTGCCGGCAACGAGGGGGGGATTTCCACTGCTCCGCCGAGGTGCCGCCCGTCGGCAATGAGACAGAGGACATCACCGGCTTCGCCGAGGCCCCGCCTAACTGCCAACGAGACCGCGCCCCACAGAAAACGAGGAAGAGTTGAACACGGTAGGTCGCCGCCACTCGGGTCCAAGTAAGTACACCGCTGCTACCTCCGGTTGAAGCCAAACTAGGCGGGTTGACCATTGAAGGCCGATTAGCTTCTTGGCGGCGACGTGAAGTCAGAGAGCTATGTTGGAGAAGGACGCTGCTTCTACTTAACTGCTGGTGCAGTTAGCTGACTAACACGTGGGCCCAACAGGCCACATGTCAGTTATGCAACTCCACCTGCAGTTAAGTCACTGAAGCTTCTCTTCGGCTCAGCCGGACACAGGTGGGTAGCTTCGGTTAATTAATTATAACTCCAGCGCAGCCCTTTTTAGTTGAAGAATATATGAAATGTAATGAAATCCGGCATGTTTATATGAAATCCGATCGTGTATGAATGAATTTATTTCTATTAGTTTGAATTCTTGTATCACTGGCATTGAATGAACATGCACAACAATACGTACTAGCATTATTCCCAGGGTGATCACCTCGTTTGCAGCAGTTTCACATGTACTCCCTCCGGTCCTTTCTAGTCTGCATACAAGTTATGTCTGCAGTCAAAGTATCTCTACTTTGACCAATCTTATAGAAAAATTATGCACTTTCACAGTGTGCGAAGTAAAAAGGAACATAAGGAGTACAATGAGTTTGAGCAGCTTTTTAGCGTTCCTGTACATTGCAATCAAACACACAGGCCTGGCAATTCGTAGAGAACATTCAAAACAATCGATGATTATGCATCTCAGTGATTCACATGTCAGAGCCAATATTTACTTCACAACTGAAGAATAAAGAAAAAATTGATCGACTCTGCTGACAGCAAAGGGCGTCCCATTTGAAAGTATCAAACGCATGTCTTCTTGCTAAAATCTATGAGCAAAATTTGACAAGGTTGTCCCATTCCAAAATATCAAATGCCTATGATTGTGGAATGGGTAGGGTTTGCCATCAGTTCGGACATTGACATGGCACCTCATGCTAAATAAACCAGTTGTTCTTTTTGTGCAGTTCCACCAAAATCAACCAAATTCGCGCGTAGCTTGTATGATTTCGCCCTTATATGTTGCAACCCCTTGAACTTATCGGCACCTCCTTTATTGTGGTGGAAATGAATGATTCAATGTATTCATGAATATTTTGTGCAGTTCCCATTGAAATCAAGCTGAGCACCCCTGTTTGCACAAATACAAAAAAAGTGATCAGTATAAAGCAAACTGTACTATGAATTGACAGTTTAAACAGGCACCTACATGGTCCATGTAGAGCACACTTTTAGAAAAATGGAACTCACCGGAAAGAATCCTAGAACAACATTGTACTCGTGCATCACAACAAGAAAATGGAGATTCGTCAGTCCTTCTAAGCTGAAGTTAGTTTGGTCTTGTGCGGAGTAATGTAACCATCCTTCAATGGCTCCTTCTGATGAGAAGATAGACGGGGCTTCTTCATCCTGGTATAATCGGAACTAGTCACTTCACGTACTCCATATTCTTCTTCAGAGGAGGATGATCCTGTTGTGCAAAGACAAGAGGACAACTAAATGCTAGCATCCCTGTTTGCTCAAAAAAAGAAAGGAAATATTTAAAACAACACAGATGAAGCACTTCTCAAGGACAATACCACTTTTTCATGACAGTATCTAAACAGTATCACAAAAACAATAGAGATGACAAAGCTCAATCATATGGATGAAATCAGTGGGCGAGTACCAACCTTTGTCAGGAGGCTTATTATGTAGAGCGTACAAATGAAGCACTTCTCCGGAACCATCTGTTGCTATCTACTATGGTGGCCATGCTTACTATATACTCCTCGATTAGTGGCAAAACAATTGCTCGTTCCAGCCATAGCAATAAATTAAGATGCAAAACTATATCATTACTTGTGTCATCACAGTTCCAGTGCTTCATTACAACACCGGGAGTTGATTTTTTTTCTTCCTCTTGTTCTTCCCCTTCATCACTTGGTTCAATAACAGACAAGCTTCGCCTTCAATGTAAGATTTGGCATGTCAATTAGGCAGCACAAGTATGGCACTAATCAATGACATTAATTTTCTGATGAAAGTGGTAAAATATAGGCCAACAGTTGTGAAATATCCTTATCTTACCTCAGTGGGATATTACGGTGCTCATAAAGATTGGAAGTCTTGTCTCCATTTGTGCAGTTCACTAAAATCAAGCAACATTACCATACAAGTAGCACAACATATGAAAGCACGCTGCAGAATCATGTGAAAGAAGGCTAGTACTTACCTCTCATGATGCGGAATTCAAACAACTCACAAGAAGAAGATCTGAACCAAATTTGCCAACACGGATAGGAAGTAAGATCTCCTCTTGTGCAGTTCCACTAAGATCAAGCAATCAAGCAACTTTGTTAGTGTGACATTTTGGTTGAACTGCACAAAACACTCTTAAAACAAAAGTGTTTTGTGCAGTGCAACAAAAGGTCACAATGGCAACGAGGTGAAGTAGATAACCCTGTTTACACAGAGGTGCAAAGGAAACAACTAGTGGTCAATAACGGTGGATGACACAGAAGCCAACAAAAAGAAGCATCTACATTATCTAAATGGGAAAGAAAGCAAGACAGTAGCATTTCTCAAATGATGGCATTGATTAATATTAACAACGAGATTATATTAACAATAAAATCCGTTAAACATGTAATTTGCTTTTAACTGTGGCATTGCATCAATTTTCCAGCGGCATTATTAGAGGGTGTTTTTTTACAGGTACATTTTGGTGTAGGGACTAAAAAAACACCGTGTTAGTCCCATCTAAACCAAACAGGAGGGACTTTTAGGGACTAAACATGGGCATTTGGGACTAAAGAAAGAAGACCCCGAGGGAGAGTCTTTTTGGGACTTTTTCCAATAGTTGCCCCTGCCACGCATTGCACCTTGTCTCTATTAGTTCATTACTAGGGGTAACATGGTCTTTTAGCATGTCATTTAATAACCTCTGGTCCATGTTTAGTCCCTGGAACCAAGCAGGTTGGGACTAGGGAGTTTTTAACCAAACAGGGTCTTAGATTAACAACAGGTAAAGAGTTGCACGGGACAGTGGACGCACCAGCACCATGTGCATCTACCGATGGACTGGGGTGATGCACAGTCTATTACAACAAAGAACAAACAACCAAGGAGCATATTTGTGTTGGTCCTAGTTTTGTTATCTTTAGACACCTTTCCCTATGTGAGCATAGCAAATCTAGTCCTGCTCAAACTCTACAGCCTTGTCCCCGGAAACAAAAGATCAGTTCATTACAGATGTGCGTACTGCATTTGTCATTGTTTTCCCTTTTCGACCAACATAGGTGCTGGATAGCCAGTCTATACTAGTACTTTCACCCCTTCCTTTCCTCTTTGAACCACGTCCTAGATTTATGCTATACAACTTTCCCCACTACTTTCCCCCATTCCTTTCCTTTTTGATCCACGTCTTAGATTCATGCGATACAACTTTCCCCACTACTTTCCCCCTTCCTTTCCATTTTGAACCATGTCCTAGATTCATGCTATACAACTTTTCCTACTACTTTCCCCCACTACTTCCCTCTTTGAACCACGTCCTAGATTCATGGTATTCAACTTTACCCACTACTTTCCTATTTGATCCAACACCTAGATTCGAGTGCAGAAGCGAAAAAAGCCCACATGCAGCTAGAGCAATGCATGTGGAATAAGTAAATTATACCTTAAGGTTCTTGGGCGTGGTCCGGTGGGCGACCGGACGGCGGCGATGAAGAAGGGGTCGGAGGCCCTCCCGAGTCGCTGCTGGGTGAAAGTGAATAGCTACGCCGGTAGTGGATTCCCTCCCTCACCGACGGCGACAGCGTTAAGCCTCCTTCCCTTCCCGGCGGACGGATCCTGCCGGCTCTTTGACCAGCAGTGAGGGGAGAGAGAGGCCAACGAAGTCTTGTTTAGATCTGGAGAGAGTGAGAGAGTGTGAATAGAGAAACTACAAGCGCTGAGAGAGAGAGGCCAACGAAGTCTTGTTTAGATCTGGAGAGGGTGAGAGAGTGTGAAGAGAGCAACTACAAGCATTGAGGCTCCAGCGTGTGTATATATACTGGCGAGAGAGTGTGAAGAGTGCAAACCCTAGAAAACAAGTGCCGAGGCTGCAGCTTATACATGATGAGGTGATTATACGGTCACTAAGAGATCGTATAGCTCCGTATCCATCCATTTTGACCAGTCAAAGAATCCTCCTGGCACGAATTATGCTGAAGTGTAGTTATCGAACCCGAGACCTCAACTTTGATGATCGAACAGGCTAAACAGCTACACAACCCTCCCGTTATGTTCAACGAGAGGAAAATAACCTTTTATACATTCCTGCATTCGTGTGACAAGCATGCCATGTTTTTTTTGTGTGGGAGTCATTGGGATTTAAATCATAATCTTGTCATGTGGCTTTGGTGGTAAGACTATCCACAGTGGTGCAGAAGTAATGCAGCCTTAGTCACCATACCTCTCTCCACGTAGTACGTTGGGTCCCACTAGTCAGAGGGGGAAACAAACAAATTAATAAGAAAAATTAAAAGCGCCAGCGGTGTATCTTATCTCACACATCTCGCTACTGCTCGGGAACACTGTCCAATTGATCCCTCTATTAGCTCACGTATTATTTTAAGTGAATCCTTATTATAACATGCACACAATTTTGGGCACTTGTATTTGACCTAAGTCAGTGTGCCACCGTATCTCGTACTACTCCCTCTGTATAGGTGTAATAAATCACGTTAGAAGGTGCAGCGGGACCAAGGTGCAAGAAGATTGGAGGAGAAGGAGAAACTTGACCAGTCATTCCACCAATCAAAGCCCTGATTTCTGTCTCTAAACGCAACAATTAATCCAAACAACTAAGAGATGCCGTTTTAGCCACCATGCAGGGCCCTGTATTAACTCGCATGCAAGCCAACTTTGATTTCTTGACTGATCAATGCGTAGTTGCGCTCCATGCATTGGGTTTCCGGGGGAGATAACAAGGCAGCGTAAGGAGTGTTTGGTTACATTGCTTAGCTAGGCTAGTCATAGTGGTGAGTAACTTGGACTAGTAACATGCATATGTTACTAGTATATGTTACTACTACGTGAGGTTCGTTGTCGGAAGCAAGCCGATCTGGCTCTCCTGAGCTAGCAAGGTTTTTCTAGCCCACCCAAGCAAGCTGGCCCACAAAAGCTAACATATTTTAACAGTTCCAAACGCCTAACCTTGCCCAGCTATGCTATAAGCTGTTCTTGCTAAGGATCCAAATGCTCCCTAAGTAACAACGCTCACTAGCAACAAGGCTAGGAGGGGATTGAGATGCGAATTTAATGGACGATGCTAAACATTTTGGGAATCTCTGATTTCCGTAAGATGATTTAACACCTAGAAAGAGGGAGTATTACTCCTCAATCCAGGTTTGATGGAATATTCGTCATCTCTTCTCTTCTTATACGTACTACATTTGTATCTCACTTCCTGTGGCTTGGCACTCGCATGATTTTCCTATTCTATGAACGTGTGTGTGCGTGTGTGTGTGTGTGTTTAACAGCATGTGTGTGTTAGAGAGAACGACAGATCGACCTACTCCTACAGAGAGATGGTGTGTAGTGTATGATTTTAGCCGCGAGAGTTGGTGCATCCTCTCGTTTTCGAGCGTCCGGTAGGGACAGGTAGACAGCTGCCATGCCCGCTCCTGACCAGCCTGGTCCACCCAAAGCCCCTCCATCGTGCGCGTGCGCTTCCCGCCCGAAATGGTCAGCGCCGCTCCAAAGAATCGATGCCGCATTCATGCCCGGGCAGAGCGGACGCAACCTCTCACTGGCGCCTATGTTGAAGTGAGAAGAGGATTCAAGAGTGATGGTTGCTTCGTCCGTCCAACTTATTGTTGGGTCTATGTGATTTGACGGCTCATTGGTCATTATTACGGAGGTGGTAGGACTGCTGGATGTCCCACGCTTTCGGCGAAAGGAGGTACTACTAGATTACAATTTTCTCCATTCTTTCAGTGGAGGAGTGCAAGAGCAATGAAAACACGCAGGCTCACTGATTACATGGCCCACCTCACACTATCACCATATTTTTTGGACACCGTGCGACACCTAACTCTTTACGTAGTACTCCCTTCGTTCCTAAATACTAGATGAGTCCCCACATGTTGCCGTGGAACAGCCATATATCTCTAAGCATAAAATTATCGATTTCATAGAACTAAAAAAACTCTATAACCGCATGACAAATGTGGTAGCCAAACTAAAAAAACTCCGATGATCATTTAGATCATCCCACATAAGCAAAAAATATCAGCCAACTCCTACTGCATAATGGGATTATATTTTTATTTTTGACATGTAATGGGACTTAAAAGCTCACTTACATGCATGCTACCGGTGCATGCTTGCATGCAGACATGTTGATGTGATTTAAAACCCACTCACATGCATGCTATGGTATTTCTGCATGCTTGCTTGTGGCTTAGTGCGGAGCCTCTCAACGTCTAGATCAGACGGCTATTATGGACTGATTTAGTTCATCTAACGGCTACATTAATTTTTATGATGTGGCTCAAGGAGAGGATAGAGAATTCCTAGTAGTGGGGGCTAGCTATTTAGATATAGTAGATAAGTCTTTGTAGAGATTCCACTGGGTGGACTACATACGGAACAAAATGAATGAATCTACACTTAAAATGCATCTATATACATCCGCATGTGGTTCATGGTGAAATCTCTACAAAGACTTATATTTAGGAATGGAGGAAGTACTAGTATATTATGTACTGTAATTTATCAGCGAGATAAATTTGTACAATGCTATGAAGCTTCCAGCTTATGTTACATGTATCTTGCGTCCAAGGTTGCCCGTTGCAACATTTCATCAAATACAAAGGAGACTAACATGCATGCTATTGCATGTCAATGATTGATAGATCATAGCAAACATGTACTCCCTCTGTTCCAAAATAAGTGTCTCAACTTTATGCAAACTTTAGTACAAAGTTGTACTACTACTAAAGTTGACACTTATTTTGGAACAGAGGCAGCTAAAGAAAAAAATGATCCATGCAGTCCCTAGCCCTTGAAACCGTAAACCCTAACCAAGCTTCAATTTTCTGGCAACATTCGAGCTTCCTAAGAAATGAAGTTTGCAACCTTTTGACCATCGGATCATTTTGTGAAGTTTCACCAGAATCGAGATGAGCATCCATGTGGCAAAGAAACTGAAGAAGCATGATTAGAATAAGATTACTGGGACTAGTTGATGAGACATAAACTCATCACAAATACAATACGTAGAAGCCAAGAGAAGTATGTGCGGGGCAAAGAAGTAGAGAAATATACACATGGAGTGATATGGGCAGCTGGAGCAGTGGTGCAAGCCGGCTGTAAAGGGAGTTGTACCTGAGGGATGTCGGGACGTAGCTCAACCTTGAGGAGGGCGGCGGGAGGCGGCAATTGCCGATGTCACGGCAGTGAGCAAGGGATGTAGGCAACCTCATAGGCTTTGTGAGAGAGAACGGTGGGGACCCCTGATCGGGACGTGCCGACAGCGGGTTTTCGCTGTCGACAACGGCGACCGCATCTACACTAAGCATCCACCCCTTCCCCCGGCGGACGTGATCCGCCGGGATGTTAGAGATGTCGCCACAGTCATTTTGTGCGGGAGAGTGTGAAGAGAGCAACCCCAGCAAGCAACCGTGTAGGCTGGCCCGTCCTGACTATGTATATAGTGGAGCGGTTTCCTTTTCTCTCCATATGAACCTATCATATTGCGTACGTGCCACTAAAAACAAACTTTATTTATAAATGACGCGGCACCTACTACTCATTCTCCTATAACCTTGCGCTTGGCATCTCCAAAATATTAACCTTGCAATTGGCTCTTCGCCCCTTTGGGAAGTCGAGCAATAATGGTACTGTAGTATATATCGTTCTGGCTATATGAGACCGAATGAATTGATGCACGTCCACCACATGAGCGAGGGTCGAGGGGTGAGGGAGAGTGTGTACTATTACGTCCATTTCAGGGGGTGTTTGTTTCCAGGGACTTTTTAGTGTAGGGACTAGAAAAAGTCCCTCTTAGAGACTTTTTAACCAAACAGGAGGGACTACTAGGGACTAAAACTTGCTTTTTGAGACTTAATGAAGAAGACTCTCAAGGAGAGCCTTTTTTTGGACTTTTCCAACAATGCCCCTCCCTGCACCCATTGCTCCCCCCTACCCCATGGTGTTGTTTGGTTGTTATTTTTTTTGTATACTAGGGGTAACATGGTCATTCAATAACCTCTAGGGAGGGACTAGGGACTTTTTAGTCCCTGAAAACAAACAGGGAGGGACTTTTTAAGGAGTAGGGACTTTTTAGTTGGGACTAGAAAAAGTCCTAGGACTTATGAACCAAACAGGGCCCCAATATGGACTACATATGGAGCAAAATGAGTGAATCTACACTCTAAAATACTCTATATACATCAGTGTTTGGAGTATGTACTAGTAGTTCATATTGAAATCTACTAAAGGACATATATATTCCAAACAATATGATAATCTCTCTAACCAAGGTAGTAGGGACGAGGAGTAAATGGAGAGAGTAGTAAATTTTTCTCCCTGTCGTGCGAGCCACCGCGCGCGTGGGTGAGGGAGCGGGCGTAAGGCGTACACCAGTACTACTACTAGTAAGGAAGCTTCACCTCATCCTGTGAGCCACCACACCCGTGCGCGGGGGAGATGGCGTACTAAGCAAGCTTCTCCTTGTTCTGCGAGTTGACAGGACACATCAAAAGTACTCTAGTGTATAGAGCCTTGCCTCTAAGGTAGGCCCCACATGGTTTGCCTCTTTTTTAGCATAATGCGTCAAGTCACAATTTGTTTGTTCACCCGTGGTAGACGATCCTCCCTCCACCAAGTGGACAACCAGTACACATGCCAAATTACCACATGGGCTGCCTTTTCGTATAGAAATGTGCTCCACCGTGTACCCGCGCGGGTGTGGTTGGGAAAGAGACGGGAGTACGTGCGCCGTGCGTGCACCTCTTCTCTTCGTGCACGTCCCCCACCTACGTGGGTGTGTGAGAGAGATACAAACCGTGTTTGTGAGTGTTTTCTGTTTTGGGGGGGAGGGTGGGGTTGATTTCGTGAATGTATTTTTGTGGGAATATGTGTCGATGACATCTCAAACAAAATTTTGCATGCAACGTGTGTGAAATGGAGGCCTATCCGTATCATATATAGAGGGTTGGGCGATCCACAAGAAGAGAGGGAGGGGTCATAGATATCGATAGAGTCGAAGAGAGGATCATGTGGGTGGGTGCGAGATCGATGAAGAGAGCCATCGAAATTGTGTGTGTGTGTGTGTGTGTGCGTGTGTGTGCAAGTCAAAGATATAGGGTGACTGACCTACTGGAACATCAGAGGGCACAGGTCAAGTTTGTCTGTGGCAGGGAGACATGACTAGAGCGCTCGATGTATCGATGTGTGTGTGGGGGAGGGGGCGGGGGGAGGGCTAGGCAGAGGCCTAACTATAGAGGTAGAACGACTCGTATATGTGTTGAGAAGGAGAGACCCAGCTATGTCTTGAGGGAGATCGGCCGACATCCATACATAACTGAAGGACGGGAAATAGGATGGGACAGAGAGAGAGAGGAGAGAGAGAGGGAGGGAGAGGGGTAGAGCGCTGGATGGGTGATGGAGTTGCTTCTTGAAGATGGTGGGAGAGGCCTACTAGACAAAGTGAGGGTGGAACTGCAATATCATCAATAAGAGTGGGGATGTGTTTCTGTGTGTGCCTGTGCGTGATAGATCTATTGGGACACATCCATGGATGATGAAGGGGAACCATGTGTTTCGTAAGCAAACCTAACTAGATTGGTAGATCAATTGTTGTTTGTCGGAGGAAGGTAGAGACATAACTAATGAGGTAGATCGATCGACGCGTGGGGGAAAATGAGTTATAAAGACCTAGCTAGCTATATGTATAGAGGGAGATCGGTCGGTGTACGTCCATTTGTTAGAGGCAAGTAAGGCCCAGCGAGACGGATAGAAAGAGAGAATGGAGCTAGGAGGTGGTGCGAGAGGCCCAGCTACTAGCTAGATAGGGGGAGGAGTGTGCGGATGTGAGATCGATGAAAAGAGGGGCGAGAGTTTACACGTGTATGGGACCGTATGAGAGACACGAGGCAAGGACACATAAAGGAGGAGATTGAAGGTGTGTGTGTATGTTGTAGGCAGACATCGCTGGAGAGGTTTATCGATCGGTGTGTGTCATAAAGGAGTTGTGGAGACTCTGGGAGAATGACCTAAAGAAAAAAATGAATGTGCACGATGGATAGAATGCTGAGGGAGGGGAGGGCGAGGAGGGCGTGTGCATGCATGAGAGAAAGTTAGTGGTAGCTACAAATGTTACAGGATTGTGTGGGTGTAAGAGACTAACAAAGATCATAATTTGATATGAAAGTGGATTCATATATTTGAATAGGAGATCATAGTGTTTTAAACATATGCATGCATGAATATAGCGGTGATACGCGTGCTGTGGTTTTCCACATGTTATACCATAATGTGATAATGCATGGCGTTTGCAACTCACAGCTAAATGTCGAAGAATCTAAACCATACTATACATCGAACAATCTCACATTTTATTTGAATTTGTGATAATGTGTGGCATTTGCAGCTTACAACTAAATATTGAACAATCTAAACAATACTATATATCGAACATTCTCACATTTTATTTGAATTTGTGGTAATGTGTGGTGTTTGCAACTCACATCTAAATACTTGTAGGCGTAGGGGGCAGGGCACCATACATAATGTGATAAACACATTAAACATATGAGACATGGTTTAGATTATGAAGATCTAGCTAGAGCTGGAAATGTAATGTGATTTGAAATCAACAGAAAGTGGATTCAAAAAATCGAGTTCGAGTTCATATAGTACACATAGTTCAAATGTAACTCGAGACTAATCGTGTGGTGTGTTGTGAAGATAATACACAAACGATGGTTTAACTTGACAATAATGATGATTGTAGATCTTATTAAAACAGAGAAATAAATTCAAATGATTTGACTTCACAACAATCATTACTGTAGATCTTATTGAAATAGAGAAACGAATTCAAATTTAGTTCATATTGAAGCGGTAGTATATACGTTTGGAATGCACTAAAACATTCATTTGAGTAGTAGGTTGCATGCATTATACACGTAGCAAAATATTTTAATTGAACATAACATGAGTTCAAAGTTTTGAATGACATTTGTAGTGAGAATTGATTTGGTACAGTACACATTAGGATTGTCCGAAAATTTCAACCCGCGCCTTGTTAGCCCAAAATATTTAAGACATATCTTTGTCTCGTTGTCTTCCGACAACACCCTCCATCTCAACCCGCACCTTGCTATTCCAAAATTACAACGCGCGCGAAAACTCCCACCTCCTATGAAATCCCGACACGCAAAATGCCCATGATACCCCTGAAACGAAAGAACCGCCTCAAATCGGTGGGGGAACTTTTGTAACTTACCCCACATTTCGGACAAGCGCGTCCCTAAGCCATGGTTCCCCACTCCCATCCCATTCGCCCACCCATTCGTACACCGAGGTCTGGAAAACCCACGAGGCCCCACACCCTCCTCTGTCCGCCACCCAACCGGAGCCTCTTCCCCGACGACATCGTCCACAGCAACACCTCGACGTCCCTCATCCATCATACCAGATGAGGATCCGTCATTGATCTGGTTATCCCACCGGTTCAGCCACCCCGTCCTCCACCTCCATGGAGCTGCCCCAATGTTCCCCTCGTCTTTCGTGCCACCTCCATTCCCACACTGTTGTCTTCACCTGCACCACCGGAAGAGCATCATCATCACTGTTTCCTTGGATGAAGCTGCGGCCTAATCGGCGCCACCAAAGAGGTCATACACTAATCTCTGCATTTTCTTCTTGATTCGATCTCACGGTGCTGCCGGTGCTTGGTCCCGAGCCGACACAGCGCGGCTCCATCCACGGCGGTGTCGCCGGCCGCTTCCTCCACGCCGTCGCTCCCTCGTCGGCGACGTCCACATTAGTAGGAGCTGCTGCTGCTTTAGCACTCGTTCGCGCTGCTGCTCTGCTCTTGCTCTTGGTCCCTGCCTGGTCTGCTCTTCCTCTCAGTCCCCTGCCTTTGCTCTTGCTATTGCTCTTGCTCGCGCTGCTGCTCTCGCTCTTGCTCTTGCTTGTGATGCTACTTCGATTTAGCTACACTTCAGTTGACTGAATCGACTTTCGGGTCAGTCGATTTTTAGGGGATGGGGGGGCTCGCTGGAGTTAAGGAAGAACCAGCCGTAGCGGGGAGGGGGGCTCGCCGAAGAGGTACCCCACTATTT
>NC_041387.1:213399328-213427043 GCF_002162155.2 Triticum dicoccoides | reverse complement strand
AGGGTGGGGGCGATGGTCACCGGCGGTGGTGGGGCGGTGGCGTGGGGATCGCCAGAGAAAAAGCTTGGCATGGGGGGGCCCTAGAGGGATGTCGGGGTGGCGGTGGACCGGCGGTGGGGAGTGTTTTCGGGGCGGGCACGGCGGCGCACCGCCGGCCGCAGGCGACGGGGGCGGCTGTTTGGCCGGTGAGGGCTGGCGGCTCAGGGGGGGAGGTTGAAGATGAACTGCAGGCCCTTGATTTCGTATCTAAAGGCTGCAAAATCGACTGACCAGAGATGAAAAAGTCAGTCGACTGACATGTAGCCTCACCTTTCTAGTGCGTTCAGTTCCGACAGTAAAATTCAGTTTCGACGACAAAATTCAGTTTCGGTAGTTAAATTCAGTTTCGACAGTTAAATTTAGTTTTTACAGTTAAGTTCAGAGATGAGCGGCTGATGTATTTTACATCTAGCACTTTGTGGTTATTACGTCATCTATTGGAGATGCTATTAGAGTTCCACTCAGGTTAAAGTAGTCTATCTTGTCCTGCTTCTGCCTCAGGGGAGCTGCTCCAACAACGAACCCTCTATCACAGTGGAGCAGTACCTCAGGCTCCATCTCCAGACACCTAAGATCTTCTTCCCCTCCTCCGACAGCCAAGTCAGCCGGAGCATCCTCACCGGCCAACCCAATCACACTGAGATCCACATGGCTTCACCAAAGAGGTTGTACACTTGTTGCATCTCTTTTTTACTCTACATGTTATATATATTGTCCACTGAGCACCCGTAGTAACGGGAAATACGATTATTTTATCCTACTACATGACAAGCAGTGAGGTACCAGGAAACTTAGCTATCCGCGATGGACTGTCTTGAATGCCATCATTATTTATCTCTACGCGTTCGAGCTGCGCATTTGCCGATGGACCTGGGAGTTGAGCTAGTAGGGCAGTGGCCTGGGTCCAAAGTAATAGAAATAGCACAAAAACAGTTATTTAGTGTAGGCTTTTCCTTGCTCAAGCCTGCCTACTAGAATCGCCGTTGCTTGAGAGGAAAACTGAATGAAAAACATAGGAATTGGAAAGTTTCCTATGGTACTACTATTCATGAATTTGGTTCAAAGGAATGGAGCAAAGGAAAATTGTAGGATTTGTTCCTTTAGTGTCTCCTTGAAAGAAAAAACGTAGGAATTTTAGTTTTCACTTGTCCTCCTTTTCAAATTCCTATTCATGAAGCACAAGACCAAGAGATAGTAGCATAATAGCATTATAACCGTACATTTTCTTGTGGTTTGACTTAATCTCACCATGCTTCTTTGCATCCTGTGATCTTCCAATTCTTGTGAATCAAACACCCAGATTGGCAGAAATCACGTGTTTTTAAATTCTCTATTTTGCACGTGCATTCCTATCCTATTCCTGTCTATTACCTATCCCTGCATTGTTGGAATCCTTGAATTCAAATGAGCCCTTACAGAATTACTTCTCTTACAGATAGTTGTCAAAGAAAACCTTGCGTGGTTTGTCCCGCTCCTACTGCACCGCCGTCCACCCCAGCTCAGCTGCTCCAACGACAGAAGGGTCCAGCACATCAGGGATCTAGCCTCCAGACTGTCTTTCGCGGCCTCATCTCTTCTTCCCCAGTGCCGGCAGCCATGAAAACTGCATTACCATCATCAACCGAGCAGATGACCTCAAGGACTGCACGGGTCCGCAAGAGAGGTTGCACTCTTTCGAGTCTGCTTACATTTTGCATCGATTAATATTACATGCTACTTTATCGTCCTGTTCATCGATTAGACTCTGAGTCAGCTCCAAACTAATGGTCAAACTTGAGTTTTCAAATGGTTGTGGGGTACATATCGGGGCCGCAATCAATAGTATCTATCTACTATATGGTTAATCTCCGGTGTCTACTATGAGTTTCATGTTGGATGGGAAACAAACAATAAAGAATCCATTATCTATATTTTTTAACTGAAGCCATTATCTGCCTACTATTATTGGTTTTGGGTCTATCCACAGGTTGCTACCATCACTCTGGATTTCTGCATGCACTCTTCACATAATCTCACTATGTTTTATTCCTATGCATGACAGTTATTGTAAACAATGGAACTGAACATGTAGAGCAAAAGAGACGAGCCTTGCGTGGCAATAAAATTTCATGCAGGCGTCGCTCCATGGTAGGCGCAAAGGCAGCCCCCCCTCAACCCATTTCGGTTTGTAATCGAGAGGAAGATATCTGTTCTAAGGGGGATTCAAAGGAGTAGACCACTCCTATTTACCCCCTGAGGTCTTCGCTCCAACCTGGCATGTGATGTTGGTTATATCATGCATATGGTGCCTTGCATTGCTTACTTTATACATCAAATATGTCATCTGCTTAGTTTAGACATCCTATGTGCGAATGCCATCTGTTTAGTTTATTCATTGTTTATGTGAATTATGCAATGCCATCTTGTTTAGCCAGGCATCATATATGTGAATTTTGCAATGCCATCCTGCTTAGCCAGTCATCTTATATGTAAATTATATTAGGCCATCTTTTTTTCTTTACGTATTACATTTGTCAACAATGTTAGTACATTCAACTGCTCTTCATGTGCGTCAGCCATTTGACACGGTGATGGAAAATTCTGGAGTGAAAACAAGGTCTTCAGAGCAGACTATGCTATCTGATGAAGCGCATATCTTGCTGGTTACGGATAGCTCCTTGGAGGAGGATTCAAAGACAGATGACCAGTCCTATTCCCCCCCCCCCGAGGTGTATGCTCTAACTTGGCAGGGTTATGTTGCTCATATCGTGTGTATGGTGTCTTACATTGCTATGTCATTTGATTAGTTTAGGCATGCTTTGTGTGAATGCCACCGGTTCAGTGTCTAATTACCATATATGTGAATTATGCATTGCCATCTTGTTGCAAGACATTATATATGTGAATTATGCAATGCTATCTTGTTGCAAAGGCATTATATATGTGAATTATGCAATGCCATGCTGTTTAGACAATCATCATGTATGTGAATTATATCATGCTATCATTTTTTTGTATTACGTGTTTCATTTGTCGACAACGTTTGTATATTCAACTACTCTTCCTGTGCATCAGCCATTTGAAGCGGTGATGGAAGTATCTGCAGTGAAAACAAGGTATTCAGGGCAGACAATGCTACCTGCTAAAGCAGACATCTTGCTGGTTATAGAGAGCTCCTCACAGGAGGATTCAGAGACTAATGACCAGCCCTATTTCCCCCCTGAGGTCTATGCTCAAACTTGGCAGGGTTATATTACCTGTCGGGGATATACCTCACGGTATGACCGGCCAGAGTTATAACCCGGCTAGGACTTGGTAAACCGGCAGGTGATAAGCCGACTGACAGTTAAGTCAGGTGGCTAAGACAGACGGTAAACCGGCAGGTGATAAACCAGCAGATGTTAAGCAAGATGATAACCCGGTAGATGTTACGCCAGATGTTAACCCGGCAGACAATCATAACCCGGTAGACAGTCATAACCCGGCAGACAATCATAACCCGGCAGACAGTCATAACCCGGCAGACAGAGTCGCCTGGGGTTAACAAGCCCGAGATGTTAAGAAGCCCAAGATGTTAAGAAGCCCATGAAGAGAAGTCGGAATAGTTCAAGTCATAGTCCGAGATGGACTCTACATGTAACCCACCCCTTCAACTTATATAAGGAGGAGCAGGGCACCCCAAGGGGTGGGAGAAAAATAATCTTAAGTGTTGGACACAACTAGGAGAGCCGGTTTACGGCGACTCCCTCATGAGGATAATGAGATCTAGCCACAAATAGCATATAGGGTTGTTACCGGATGATATTTCCCGGGGCCCAAAGCTGTCTAAATCTTTGTCTTGCGTGTTGCGTCTCTCGATTCCGCTCAACCCCTCTCAAGCTACCACATAGATGTGTTGGACTCACGACTAAGTCCTCACACTAGGACATCTGACGTGACAATCCCATGATAGTTGGCGCCCACCGTGGGGCGAGTGCACGGTGGTGTTGAGTTCTTGAAGGGATCTTTTTCAAGGATCGAGAGGTTCGTGGTTTTTTGGAGTAAGGGAGAGACAGTGTGGAAAGAAATCTACGTGGGCTGTGTTTTGTATTAGCAGTTTAAGTCAGATCTGAGCGATTGCTGGGTGAATTAAATTTGTTGTTCAACTTTGGATCTGGGATCATGAGATTTGGGTTCAACAGAAATCAATCGTCGTTCGTCTTTATCAGCGGTCAACTAGAAAAGTCGCCGAGTCCAGCATTTTCGGTTGCAACCTATTTTGCCGGACCGTCAAGTTCCGAGCAACAACTGCTATCAAGTCGTGCGTCCTCGAGTTGTCCAAGGCTACTCCCTCCTTTCCGGTTTATAGGGCTCAATTCAAAAATCTCACCAACCAAGGTAGATGGTGAGTGGTGGAATACTTTTTGTAGTTTGCAAAAGCATCCAATTAGTGCTCTTGTTTCCTCAAAAAAATTATGTTACCAATGCATTAGTTGCAATGCATGCATGCATAAAGTACATGCAATGGTCAATTTTCTCTTAATACTTGCATGCAATGATTTAATGCACCTTGAAATCTGAACTTGTGATGGGGAACAACCAAATTGAGCCTTATAAAATGGAAAAACTAAAATTTTGAGATGAGCCCTATAAACCGGAAAGGAGGGAGTAGGGTTCTGTTTTTCTCTATTGAATTACTGATCCTACCAGTCGCCATATGTTACGGAAGCATCAACCAAGGCAATGCGAATCTAAGGTCCCAAGGCAATCCTGTTTTTTAGCAAGTCACGAGGGGATTTTACCAATTACCTGAAGGGAGTCGAAGACGGTCCGGACCAGTCCAATAGCCACCTGGTTTCTTCTCTGTTTCCAACCCGGACTGGCCCCGCCTCGGATGCCTCCTCGTCCTATTGCGCATCGACCGCGACGGTTGACACGCCGGCTGCTATACTCCAACGCCGATTCTCTTGCGCCGCAACAAGATGAAGTCAATGCGGTCTCATCATCGCCTCTAAACCGCTGACATAGCAAATCACTTCTCCACCTCCAACGCAGATGAATCACAGCTCGCGCTTCAGGCTTCCTCTGTTCCTGAGTCGCCTGGCCTCTTCAAACCGGCCTCTTCATGTCGTCGGATCACCCTCGTCTTTGCTAAATTACCAAGCGCCTTGAGCCTCCCTTGCTGCCTCTCACGAGCTAGCAACGTGATCTGCGTGCTTCCGCCGCGGCCTCCGGCTCACATGTCGTGCGGCCTGCCTTCAGCTGCATCTCTAAGCCACCATGGTCCTTTGCCCCCGTCACCGCAGTGCTAAACCGTCGTCGCTCTTTGTCGGGTCGTCCGTGGGCCGCTTTGCCACAGCCGCATCTCCGCTCGGCCTCCGTGGGTGGTGACAATCGCCGTTCGCCGCAGATGCCACCTCGTCGTTTTGCCTCTGCGTTGCATGACCACCAAACTGGGCACCTCCGTAGTGGTCAAACCAGTCGAGCCGCCCAGTGTCGTGAACCGCCCGCCGCTGCGGGTCTAAACGTTAGCTCCACCGAGCCGTCTCCGCACCGGGCCACCTCCGTCAAAACCACCTTTGTGGGCCTGCCTTGACCCGCCGTCGATGCGGTAGTCCAGTAACCCGAGCCGCGCCTGCAAACCACCGCGGACGCTTGCCCCGAATGTAATCGGGGAGAGCCGCTGGCCAAACCGCCACCTCATCTCCGTCTCCAGTGTGACCCCGATACCTCCGTGAGCCGCTGTTGCTGAGATATGAATCGCCACCGTTTCCATATGAACCGCCACGGCGCCCTGTCCAGCGCCCGCGTGTAGAGTCACCGTCACCTCCACTAAGCCACCTCCGCAATGGATTTAGCCCCTGCTGGATGGAGTGCATGCCTGGCCCGCGTAACACCGACTCTCGTGCACCCAGCCGACTCTCGCCGCCCCACACAGGCCCGATGACTCTGCACCGCCTTGTGACTTCACCGGGTCCCCTCGACAAACCTCTCCGCTATGGCGGATGCACTTCAGCGACCCGCCAGAGTGCCCTCATTATCGCTCTTGCGTAGAACCGACCTCGATCCACCGTGAGCCATTGTCCGAGCCTTTTGTTTTGTTGCTACAAGACACCGCCAAGTGGACTCCTCTGTCACGCCATTTCTGCAGCAAGCCGTCATCATCCCTTGAGCCGGCTACTGCCGGTTTACCTCGCTGCCGCAGCACATCTCCGTCGCGGCCTGCTGAGTCGCCGGCCCTGTCTCCATGAGGTTACCTTGCTGCTCCCGCAGCCTGCTGAGTCGTCGGCCCTGTTTTCGCCGAGACCACTCTGAGCCGGCCTTGCCTTGGCTGCGAAATCAATATGGACATCTACTGCAAATTCAGGCAATTTGGAGTGCAGAAGAAACACCTAAAAGTCATTCATTATTGGAACAAATTTTATACTTGAGAAATTAGAGCGTTCTGTACGTCTGCAGACAGGAACACTTCAGACCCCATGAATGTGGTCAAGACGATGGAAATTTGAGTCTACCACTGGTTAGGCGCTAACTCGCCGCCGCTGTGGCCCAGCCGTGCTAAGACGCCCGCGGCCTTGTTCTGAGCCGTTGACCCCGTTGTTATACCACCTCGGCCTTGTTCCGCCTCACCTCGCGCCACTTCAAGTCGCGGCTGCGCTGGACAGGCTCGGTCTTAGCCGCACCCCGCCCGGATTGGACCCGCAAGCCGCCTGAATCGCCGCGTGTGACCCGGCCTGAGTTCTGGCGAGTTGCATGTAAGACTGTGGACAGGGGTTACTGTTGATTCATCGACCTGGCTGTCAAAACGTTCGTGTGTTGCTGCTATCTAAATATGTGCATTAGTGTTATGCCCCATGGCAACGGTGTCAAATATTACATCTTGTGAAGAACTGCCATCAAGGGATAAAAATCAGTATCGATGGATGTGGTCATCTGGCTAAAGTATTTAATTCATCAAGATATGCCACTTATGGATCATCGGTCATCCGAACAAATCAGCTGACATCCGTCTACATTTGTTTTATTAGGACATATTATTTTTGTCAAAGAACAATTACTCTGGTCTGTGATATTTTTTTGCAGGATCATTATTCATTACAAAGGTGTCGTGAGGGGCGTGCGTCAAATTATTTTTTGCACTAGCACTTGTCCGTACCGTGCTGCTCGACGGGTACGTGCACAAATTGCGGCATCTGCTATGTCAACACAACGTGATTGACTCGCCCGTCCGCTCTGGTTTAAACCGCCGTAGCTGATTCATCTGTCTATACCCGCGGCCGACTTGCCCGTGATGGCTTTCAGCTTCACTGTAATGATCATCAACTCCGCGGCGGATAATTTCTGGCCTAACATATCAGCTGAAATTGATCCAGTATATTTTTTATATTATATATTGCTTTCATTAAAAGAGCAATTACTCCATGTTGCAAACTTGTCCTATGCAGGACCCTAAACCGCGATATTGGTGCAAATTCAAAAGCCGTCAGAAGATTTCCGGCTTAAAAAGAAGGATTCCGGTTTAAAATCCGGCTCAAGGGAAAGTTGTCTCCCACAAAGCTCTGAAGCTCTCAATATCTGGTTTAAAATTTCCGGCTCAAGAAGAATATTATTTCTCACAAAAGTTCGAGTTCTCAGAAAAAGTTAAAGGCACCAAAGAGAGTTTGTTGCAAAAGCACAACTCAAACATAGGTGCCCCTTGAGCATAGCTCAAAATATTGCATGGGGGCTCTTTCTGTTCTAAAGAACAAGAGTTGCTATAACCCTTGTGATAGGATATAAAAGCCAGGCTTGGAAGCTAGGTGTATTGACCTGAAACCCCGGGTTATCTTGCCTGTATGCTAGAAGCTTCTCCATCAGGTAATCCTGATTGACCCGGCGAACTCTTAATAGTCAATCTTTTTCAGCAAAGACCCTGAACTTGTTAAGGTTAAAACGCCGGTCTGTCATGAGAGGGCACGGTTTATGGATAACAAGGAGAAGCTCAGGCTGTTAAAGTCGCCTTCCTTGAAACTTCGATAAATCAGCCTGTGATGCTTGATGCACTCTGACCCCGCGTACTCCTGATAATTCTATCTTTAAATAAGAACTGAACTTATCTGGGTTAAAATGTCAAAGTGGTAGTGTGAGGGCTGGCTCACGGAAAGCGCATACCTTACGGTGGTTAACACTAGTTTCATTGAAGAAGATATTTTGGCTCGACGGCCTATGAAAGCCTTGGATTTTTCTGTTGATTTGCTTTGAACGTATTTTTGCAATTTTTCCCTAATGACATAGTAATACATGTTTGAAAGACAAATAAGGCTTATAAAGCTTCATGAGTCATATATGACGATAAACCGGTGTTTATTAACACGGCCTGGCTTTTGACTATAAGACGCCAGTGTATGATGAGAAAATATTCGGTGTTTATTAACCCGGTCTGGCTTTGGACGTTAAGTCGCCAGTATATATTTGGATTGCGCCATTAGAATCATGCACTCATAAATCATTAGGTTATATTATTCAAATAGCCAACATAGCTGGATTTTTATTATGGTTATCAATAACCAATATTATGATAGAGTTTTTCAAAGTCGCTTCAACACAATGGATATTATTTTATTAATGGGTATGATTTATTCTACAAAGGGAATAGTCCCGAGTTGCTGCAGGCTTATGACCCGACACTTGGGGGCTACATTATTCAAGTTGAGATTACATCAAATATGCAAGTCTCATTTCGCTGCAAGCATGCACCATGACACTTGGGGGCTAATGGAAAGTCATTTTACTGGCCTTATTGAAGACCCGACTCATCACATCATAATGAGCCGGCCCTTGGGGGCTACCAATTGCTCCTATCAACAATTCAAGATACACAAGTTTATTCCATTAAATTAAAGGGTCCACTGGTCAGTTGGTAAAGCACAAAGCTCTTAACCTTGTGGATGTGGGTTCAAGCCCCATGATGGGGGTTACATCATATGATGTTCTTTTCAAAGAAGTATATATAAAGTCCCAGCTCAATATTATCTTACTGAGCCAGCCCTTGGGAGCTACACATCACTGCTCAAATCTACATGATTATATTTATAAAGTCCCTGCTCATTACTGCATAATGACCCGGCCCTTGGGGGATACACTGGTTGAATTTTTTATGAGCATAAGGCAAATTCAAGTCCCAGGTCGCTGCAAGCATGACAACCCGGCACTTGGGGGCTACATATGTGGAATACTGAGTTTATGACTCATGACTGAGATGAACAAATCGGATGTTTTCAAGGTTGTGACATTTATATTGAAGCAAGTCTTAAGTTGTTGCTACGCTACCTTCTTAAGACTTGGGGGCTACAAGTGATAGGCATATAAGAGGTATATTTTCAAGCTTGATGTTAACTACAATTATGACCCGGTGCCATCAATATTTATAAACCGGCAATTTTGGCAATGATAAACTGGCAAGTTCTACATCCTTCAACCAGATGAAGATCAGATGAGTATTTCATGGACTAATATTTTTGTTAAGCATTGGGAGCTGAGTCAAATGAATTATTCTTCGTAATTTTCCTCTATGACAAACCAATGTTAGTAAATTGATTATGAAGCTGGTCTGTTGACCTGGATTTTCTAGAAGAAGGAACTGACAAGGACTTAAGGATGATCAGGATCAGTTTAACATAGATAAATCCAAATTAAACTGGGGGCTAATGTCGGGGATATAACCCACGGTATGACCCGGCCGGAGTTATAACCCGGCTGGGACTTGGTAAACCGGCAGGTGATAAACCGGCTGCAGTTAAGACATGTGGCTAAGACAGACGGTAAACCAGCAAGTGATAAACCGGCAGATGTTAAGCCAGATGATAACCCGACAGATGTTATGCCAGATGATAACCCGGCAAACAATCATAACCCGGCAGACAATCATAACCCGGCAGACAATCATAACCCGGCAGACAGTCATAACCCAGCAGACAGTCATAACCCGGTAGACAGAGTCACCTGGGGTTAACAAGCCCGACACGTTAAGAAGCCCAAGATGTTAAGAAGCCCATGAAGAGAAGTCAGAATAGTTTCAGTCTTAGTCTGAGATGGACACTACATGTAACCCACCCCTTCAACTTATATAAGGAGGGGCAGGGCACCCCAAGGGGAGGGTGAAAAATAATCTTAAGGGTTAGACACAACTAGGAGAGCCGGTTTATGGCGACTCCCTCATGATGATAATGAGATCTAGCCACAAACAGCATATAGGGTTGTTACCGGATGATATTTCCCGGGGCCCGAAGCTGTCTAAATCTTTGTCTTGTGTTTTGCGTCTCTCGATTTCGCTCAACCCCTCTCAAGCTACCACATAGATGCATTGGCCTCATGACTAATTCCTCACACTAGGACATTTGACGTGACAATTTCACGACATTATCCATGGCATGCATGTTGTCTTGCATTGCTTAGTTTTTACATCATATATGGATTACCATCTGCTTACTTCCTTACTATATAAATCATATATTTGAATATCATGCCATCATGTTTACATAGTTCATACACATCATCTATCTGAATTATGGCATGGCAACCCATTTAATAAAGACATCATATAGTTGTACCATCTCATCTTGTTTAGTGTTTATAGTCATCATCTTTTGAATTATGGCATTCTATCTGTGAATGTATGTGAACTATGGCATGCCAACCTATTTAATAAACACATTATATAGTTATATCATGTCATCCTGTTTACATAGTCATCATATTTTGAACTACGTCTTTCCATCTTTTTTAGTTAGCCATCATAATGTGAAATTGTGTCATGCTATCATGTTTAGTTAGCCATCATATATGTGAAATTGTGTCATGCTATCCTGTTTGGTTAGACAACATAAATGTGATTTAATGCCCTATTTTATTCCACACTATCCATTGCACATGTCTATCATACAATGTATGTACTTTCAATTACTTTTGTTGTTTATCAGCCATTTGAATTGGAGAGGGTGATGGCAGTATCTAAGGTAGTAACAACACGGTCTTCAGAAAAGATAGTGCTACCAGTTGATGCAGATAGAACCATGGTTGTACTTGCCCAAGGACAAGATCCACCACACATAACCCAGACTCTCGCAGATTGTACCCCTACCTAGTTGGACAGAGAACCAGCTACACCCCTTCTAACCCCAACCCCGGCAGATAGTAACCCAGTTCCAGTTGACACGGCACCATCTCCACCACAGAGCACCCAAACACGAGCAGTTAGTAAGGGAACTGTAGTGCCCAAAGCACGAGGACCACCACTCCGAATCCCAACTCAACGCTTAAAGGAGAAGAAGATTTGTTCTTTGGTCAGGTTCTATAGGTATGGTTCATACTCCTTTGCTCTTGCATTACTGTATTTACTCATACTAACTATTTTCAAATTTTAAAGATGGAATTGAAACTCCAATGGTGCAACAGGTATGTTTTAAACCTGTTTATTTAACTAGTTTGCTGTTGTAACCTGTTCTATGTTGATTTCATTTTCAATTGAATAAGCAGTTATGTTCTCATGTCATGCACATTACAAGTGTTGTTATTGCTCTATAGTTTCCCACACTTATATTATGTATATTCTGCTTTGTCTTGAACAAATATTATTTGAACTGTGTCTCTATCTTGATTGGTCAACAAAAACCTAGAATGACATAGACCATAAAGTGACCATGGTACATAGATATATGTTTGTTTCATGCTGTTATCCTGTCCACTTTACTACTGTACTCATTTACCAAAATGAGTTTCATATACAACATGGTAAACATGTGATATGTCTGCTTGTTTCTCTTTTAGAATGCGGACAAAATATTGGAGAACAGTAGCCCGTTATGCAATGGTAAAGGAAGTAATGCGAATAAGGTTCAAGATAGTGAGACATCCCTGTTGGTCTCCAAAAAAGCTGATAAAAACTATCTTGACGATAGTGAGAGAAACCAAAAGTCCTGTCTTGATGTAGTGTTCGAGTTACTGTCCACTACTGCTGGCACAAGCTCTTCGAACTCGCTGTCTGAATCGGTTCGTCTTCTTGAGTCTCAATTTCAAGTTGAAAGACATCGATCAGATGTGATGCGACAGGAAGCTGAAGGACTGAGGAAGTCCCTGTAGAATTCAGATGCATACTTCCTGGTGCAACAGCAAGCACTGGAGGATTTAAGCACCAAACGAGAGAAAGTTAATAAGCTTGATAAGCATGTTGCCAGCATTATGGGTACACAGGATATTGTTTCTTGGGATCTTCTGAAGTGGTTTCAGTTCTGGATTTGTTTTGCTGCGGCGTTTATTTGCGCTAGTCGCCAACTTTGACAACCAATGTATATGATATGCTGCTTTGTTCCCTATATTTGCACTGGTGGCGAACTTTGATGCCCAATGGATGTAATATGTGTAATAGCCGTGTTAGCCTAGCGTAAGTTGCTAGCTTATTTATTTCCTTGTTTTCTTGTTTATTTGTTTGCTTGTAGTCAGTGAAGTTCTTTTTCTGTTTTTTGCTAGTGGACGCAATAACCTATTTTTTTAAACTAGGCCACAATAACCAGGGGCTACATATTTACTGTAGTGACACTGGGCCTCCTACCGGCCGTAAAACAATGGGCCTTCTACAGGTCGTAGACACAATGGGACTTCTACGGGCCGTATCATCAATGGGCCTTATATGGGTCGTATGATCGATTGGCCAAACATGGGCAAATAACAGACCGCATTATGGCCGTAAACGGGATAGAGTTGGAATCGTCCGTTCATGAGCCGACCATAACGGGCCGTTGTTAATAGGCCATATTTGATGATGCTATGAAAACGACCCAATGTACTAACGGGCCACAAAACGGCCGACTGTAACAACGGGCTGAATTTGGCCCACAAGCAAAAAATGACAGTAACGGGCCGTAAGTAACCAAACGCTGGAAATGAGCCCAAGAATAAATGGGCCTTGAGAAGGCCAAAACATAACATGGGCTGGAAACGTCCCAATGGGATAATGGGCCGTTAATGGGTATAAAGTGATACACTATTCATTACGGGCCAGTTTCACCACGGGTCGTTAATGGGCCAAGAGTTACAAAGGGCCTCATATGGGCCGAAAGATGTCATGGGCCATACATGGGTCGGAAGTTAAAACGGGCTGGAATCATATTGGACGGCCCATATGATGCTCCTGGGCCTAATTCGGATAGGTCATAACGTGCCCTGGGTTAGCGGGTTGTAAATGGGCTATATGCGAACAGGCCGTTAACAGGCTTTTAGTGGGCCGGCCTGCCACCTTTTTACCAAGTCAAACGGGCCGTCCTTTTCACAGGAATGGGCCTCTGTTGGGCTGTGCCATGTGTTGACGTATCATAGGTGCCTTCTGTCTAATGAGTGGATGACATCTGTCCCGACAGCGACCTGACACGTGTTTCCTCCAGCCAATGATGATTTTACACGTGGAAAATCACCATTGGTCTGGGCTGTTAATGGGTTATCGGATCCAAAACCGGACCCAATAGCTTAACGGCGTTCCGTTACGGTGGATGCCATGTGTCGGTCACCCTTGACGAAAGCACTTCTATGACGCGTGATTTATCGTCATGGAAGTGGACACTTCCGTGATGATAATTTTGGTAATGTCATGGAACACTTCTACGACAGCACAGGTATGACTATCTTGACTCATTCATAAAATCGTCATGGATGTACATGCATGACAAAAAACGTGATCTACTGGGACAAACACGTATCACCACAGAAGTGTATTTTTTTGTAGTGAGAACCAGATGTGCGCAAGCATGATAGATCTGAAGAAGGTAATGACCAGGAACATGGAGCTAGAAGAGGAACTCAAGTCTACACGCGATGGATATGATGAGGAAATTACAATACTAGTGGAGAAGAATGACGACCTGACGAGGAAGCTAGGAGTATTCATGGGAGACCCCGCACCAGGAGGAGATGACGACCATTCCAAGGACATCCGTTCTGTGGACTACATCATCATCGAGGACACCGATTCTGACCCCGACAGTAGTGATGATGATTATGAAGATGAAACTGGAGCGGATATCATGGAGTCTTCCATCGATCAAATTTTCTAGTCGACCACCATATTATTAGTAGTATTCCCCCATGTATATAGTATTAGTCTGAGCACTTTTTAAGAATAGTTAGATCAATTGTATGCCCTTGTTTGAATTGATTGGTGTGATATGAATGTGTTTGTCTCATGAGCATATGGTAGTGTTTTCCTCTAGACCACATTCTATTCTGTTTTCTCACCCTTTCTAAACCCATAAGATACCTTTGAGACGTGACAATGGATTTTCCTTCCCACCGGAGCTCACTCAGTTGATCCAGCAGCAGAATAAATTGATGAAGCTATTGGTTCAAAATCAGAACCAAGGCAACAAAACCAACAACAACAACAACCCACCACCACCACCACCTGTAGATCACCTAGCCCATTTCCTAAGGCTGAACCCGCTGGTGTTCTCTAGTAGCACCGAGCCGATAGTTGCAGATGATTGGCTCCACAAGATTGGAAGGGAGCTGACCATTGCAGGATGCACAGATGCGGAGAGAGTATGTTTTGCCGCACATCAGCTTGATGGACCCGCAGCATCATGGTGGGAGAAGTTCACAGCCACTTACCCCATTCACACTGTTACATGGGACCAGTTTCAGCAGGCTTTCCGCACTACCCATGTTTCAGTAGGAGCTATGAACATGAAGAAGCACGAGTTTCACAACTTGTGCCAAGGAGGACGCATAGTGGGCCAGTATGTGGATGAGTTTAGTAAGTTATCACGCTATGCCCCTTATGACGTAGCTACAGATGTCGCTAAGCAGGAGAAGTTTTTGGAAGGACTGAATGATGAGCTGAGCATGCAGTTGATGGTGGCAACATTGAACAAGTACCACGAGTTGGTAGATAGAGATCTTATGATTGAAGGGAAACAACAACAGATAGAGAGCCGCAAGAGCAAGTATGGACAAGGGAAGTAAAATTCATGAGCTCAACAGAGACCACGTTTTACCCCGAACTCGGGAGGACACACTCACCATAACCATGGAGGCCACAATTCCAATGGAGGAAGTTCGCATAACCATACTGGCCCCAAGAATGGGAATGGGAATGGAGGAAGCAGCAGCCAGAACCATTCCAGCACGGCAATGCCCGCCAAGAAGGATGTAAGTCATATTACTTGTTTCAAGTGCGGGAAGAATGGACACTACACCACCTAGTGTTCTGAAGCAAAGAATGGAAATGGTAATGGAAGCTCTGGGAAGAAGCCCAACCCTTTTAACAGGGGACAAGTGAACCACGTTAACGTGGAGGAGATTGAAGAGCAGCCAGATGCAGTTATAGGTAAGTTTTTGGTTAAGTCATTTACTGCAATCGTTCTTTTTGATACTGGTGCATCGCATTCATACATATCAAGGGGATTTGTGGATAAGTATAAGTTGCCCACCAAAGTTCTTAGGACACCTATGTTAGTAAGCTCGCCAGTAGCGGAGTATATGGAAAGCCAAGGATGTTTTCAGATGCCATTGACCATGGGTAGGCATGGTTTTCCCTCATATTTAATAATTCTAGAGTAACAAGGGTTGGATGTGATATTGGGCATGGATTGGTTATCGATGTATGGGGGAAACATCGATTGCGCTAGTAAGTGAATTATTCTCACCACCTCGGAGGAAAAAGGATTAAGTATGTATCCAGGCATGCGCCAAGGAGGACCTAAGTAAATTCTCTCTTAGGAGTTGTTCAGGAGGAAGTGCATGTAGTGAAAGATTACCCAGATGTATTTCCATAGGAATTACCAGGCATGCCACCGGATCGAGACATTGAGTTTTTGATTGAGCTATTACCAGGCACCTGGCCAATATCAAAGAGACCGTATCGGATGCCGACAAAGGATTTGGAAGAAATTAAGAAGCATATTAAGTAGTTACTGGATAAAGGTTACATACGACCAAGTTCATCACCTTGGGGAGCCCCAGTACTTCTAGTGGAGAAGAAGGGTGGATCGTTGAGAATGGTTGTTGATTACCGTGCATTGAACAAGGTGACGATCAAGAACAAGTACCCACTGTCGATGATTAATGATTTGTTTGACCAGTTGTAAGGACCTAAAGTATTTTCCAAGATCGATCTGCGATCAAGATACCATCAGCTGAAGATCCGAAAGAAGGATATACCTAAGACAACTTTTACCACAAGGTACGGGCTATAAGAGTATACGGTTATGTCATTTGGTCTGACTATTGCGCCTGCCTATTTCAAGAAGATGATGAACAAAGTGTTTATGGAGTTTTTGGACAAATTCGTCATGGTGTTTATTGATGATATTTTGGTATACTCGAAGAATGAAGAGGAGCACAAGGAACATTTGCGTTTAGTCTCGGGAAGCTCAAGGAACACCAGTTATATACCAAGTTCAACAAATGTGAGTTTTGGTTGAAGGAAGTTGGATTTCTTGGACATGTTATATCAGGAGAAGGAATAGCAGTAGACCCTACCAAGGTTGTTTCGGTGACTAAATGAATGGCACCCACATCAGTTGGAGAGATCAGGAGTTTTCTTGGACTCGCAGGATATTATCGGAGGTTCATTGAGAATTTCTCCAGGATTGCAAAGCCCATGACAGCGTTATTGAAGAAGGACATCAAGTTAAAATGGACAAAGGAGTGTGAAGCCAGTGTTCAGGAGTTGAAGAAACTTTTGGTTACAGCCCAGTGCTGATTCATCTTGACCAATGAAAGGATTATCAAGTATATTGTGACGCTTCACGTCAAGGACTTGGAGTTGTGCTCATGTAGGAGGGAAAAGTTGTTTCATATGCCTCACGACAGCTTAAACCTGATGAGCTGAATTATGCTACACATGATTTGGAGTTAGCAGCCGTAGTGCATGCGCTGAAGACATGGAGACATTTTCTCATCGGAAACCACTGTGAGATATACACGGATCATAAGAGTTTGAAATATATCTTCACACAGAAGGAGTTAAACCTCAGGCAAAGGAGATGGTTGGAGCTCATTAAGGATTATGATATGAAATTGCACTATCATCCCGGAAAGGCCAATGTAGTAGCAGATGCGTTGAGTCGCACGAGTTATATTAATACGCTCATGACCGGAGGATTACCCAAGGAGTTAGCCGAAGATCTTCGCGAGCTATGTTTGGAAATAGTTCCGAGAAGTTATGTAGCAGCACTGAAAATTTAGTCCACTTTGATGGGTAAGATCAAAGAAGCCTAGAAGGCTGACAAGGAGATTGCCGAGATAAAGGAAAGGATGAGTAAAAGAAAGGCTAAATGATTTCGTGAGGATGAGCATGATACTTTATGGTTTGAGGATCGCCTATATGTGTCTAATGACCACGAGATCTAGAAGTTGATTCTGCAGGAGGCCCATGATTCGCCGTATTCGATTCACCCAGGAAACACTAAGATGTATCTGGATTTGAAGGAAAGTTTCTGGTGGACAGTTATGAAGAAGATATTGATGAGTATGTAGCAGTATGTGGTGTATGTCAGAGAGTTAAGGCAGTGCATGAGAAGCCAGCTCGTTTGCTACAGCCATTGCTGATACCCGAATGGAAGTGGGATAAGCTTGGCATGGATTTTATCACTGGATTACCCAGGACTCATTCAGGCTATGACTCTATCTAGGTTGTAGTTGATCGGTTGACGAAAGTAGCTCATTTCATCCCGGTGATGACCACCTATACGAGTGCTAAGTTGGCGAAGATATACATGACCAGGATCGTATGTCTGCATGGAGTTCCTAGGACCATTGTATCGGATAGAGGAACCCAGTTTACCTCAAAGTTCTGGAATCAGTTGCATGAGACTTTGGGTACTAGGCTAGAGTTCAGTACAGCTTTCCATTCGCAGATAGATGGATAGACCGAGAGAGTCAATCAGATTCTGGAGGACATGTTGAGGGCTTGTGTTGTATGCAGAGTTCTCTTATAACAATAGTTATCAAGCCAGTTTGAAGATGGCCCCTTTCGAAGGTTTGTACGGAAGGAGGTGCAGGACACCGTTATTGGGGGATGAAGTTGGAGATCGACAGTTGTTCGGACCAGATTTAATCAAAGACTCTGAAGAGAAGGTTAAGTTGATTCGCGACAGACTCAAGGTAGCCTAGTCCAGACAGAAGAGTTATGTAGACACCAAACGCAAGGAAGTAGTCTACGACATCGGAGACAGAGCATATCTACGAGTGTCACCTCTACGAGGTGTTAAATGATTTGGAGTTAAGGGAAAGTTAGCCCTGAGATTTGTAGGTCCATACCGAGTTTTGGAGCGTATGGGAGAGGTAGCCTACAAGTTGGAATTGCCAGAAGGATTGTCAGGAGTTCACGATGTAGTTCACGTTTCCTAGTTGAAGAAGTGCCACGCAGAGATGGACGATGTTCCTCTGAGAGATACAGTACCACTAGAAGCGATTCAGCTGGAAAGTGATCTGACATACACAAGGAGAAACCAGTTAAGATTCTCGAGTTTGTCAGCCGAGTCACACGCAGTAAGGTTATCAAGTTTTGCAAAGTTCAGTGGAGCCACCATACCGAGGATGAAACCACCTGGGAATGAGCGGAAGACCTACGGAAGGATCACCCACACCTATTTTCTAGCCAACTCGAATCTCGAGGGCGAGATTCATCTTAAGGGGGGTTGGTTTGTAACATCCCAAATTTTCAATTTGGAATGTTATACATAGGTCATCATATGCATATCATATTTTAATTGCATTTTGGTTTTGATCCTAGCAAATCTAAGCAACTCAAGGACCCACGGAGAGAGTTGGGGATTTCACTTATTTTCATATTTGAATTTTCTCACATTTGAAAAGAGGATCATTTTGGTTTTAATGTTTTTCTCCCCGAATGTTTCCAATATTAAATAAATGAGAGGAGATAAAATGGCTTCTCCAAAATAAAAGAAATATTGGAGGAAAAATGTTAAACTCAGATAAATATTGTATTCGGATTTTTATTCCTATTTTATTTGAATTAGAAAAAATATGCATTTTTCAAAATTGCATTTTAGCCCTAGAAAAATGTTCATATTGTCCGAAATATTAGGAGAGGAACGTGAAAATTATTTTTGGGATTTTAGGATTTTTTTTTATTTTTGGATTTTTTTCGTTTTGGCGAAACAATTTTAAAAAAACGTGCTTCGCCCGATGATGTCTACTACGCAACCTTCTTCTTGTAGATGTTGTTGGGCCTGCAAGTGCACAGGTTTGTAGGACAGTAGCAAATTTCCCTCAAGTGGATGACCTAAGGTTTATCAATCCGTCGGAGGCATAGGATGAAGATGGTCTCTCTCAAACAACCCTGCAATCAAATAGCAAAGAGTCTCTTGTGTCCCCAACACACCCAATACAATGGTAAATTGTATAGGTGCACTAGTTCGACGAAGAGAGGGTGATACAAGTGCAATATGGATAGTAGATATAGGTTTTTGTAATCTGAAATAATAAAAACAGCAAGGTAACTAATGATAAAAGTGAGAGTAAACATTATTGCAATGATAGGAAACAAGGCATAGGGTTCATACTTTCACTAGTGCAAGTTCTCTCAACAATAATAACATAGATAGGTCATATAACAAGCCCTCAAGATGCAACAAAGAGTCACTCCAAAGCCACTAATAGTGGAGAACAAACATAGAGATTATGGTAGGGTACGAAACCACCTCAAAGTTATTCTTTTAGATCAATCTATAAAAGAGTTCGTACTAGAATAACACCTTAAGACACAAATCAACCAAAACCCTAATGTGACCTAGATACTCCATTGTCACCTCAAGTATCCGTGGGCATGATTATACGATATGCATCACACAATCTCAGATTCATCCAACCAACACAAAGTACTTCAAAGAGTGCCCCAAAGATTCTACCGGAGAGTCAAGAATGTGTGCCAACCCCTATGCATAGGTTCATGGGCGGAACCCGCAAGTTGGTCACCAAAACATACATCAAGTGGCACATGATATCCCATTGGCACCACAGATAAACACGACAAGACTTACATCAAGTGTTCTCATAAAAGACTCAATCCGATAAGATAACTTCAAAGGGGAAACTCAATTCATCACAAGAGAGTAGAGGGGGAGAAACATCATAAGATCCAACTACAATAGCAAAGCTTGGGATACATCAAGATCGTGCCATAGAGGGAACACGAGAGAGAACACGAGAGAGAGAGAGAGAGAGAGATCAAACACATAGCTACTGGTACATACCCTCAGCCCCGAAGGTGAACTACTCCCTCCTTGTCATGGAGAGCGTCGGGATGATGAAGATGGCCACCGGTGATGGGTTCCCCCTCTGGTAGGGTGCCGGAACGGACTCCCGAGAGGTTTTTTGTGGCTACAGAGGCTTGCGGCGGCGGAACTCCTGATCTATCTTCATATTTGATGGTTTTAGGGTATGTAGGCATATATAGGCGAAAGAAGTCGGTCGGGAGGTGCTCGAGGGGTCCACGAGACAGGGGGGCGCGCCCTGTAGTGGGGGCGGCCTCCTATCTCGTGGCCTCCTCGAGGATCTTCTGACGTGGACTCCAAGTCTCCAGGATCATATTCTTCCAAAAAATCATGCTGCCGAAGGTTTCATTCCGTTTGGACTCCATTTGATATTCCTTTTCTTTGAAATACTGAAACAGGCAATAAAACAACAATATGGGTTGGGCCTCCGTTTAGTAGGTTAGTCCCAAAAATGATATAAGTGTCTAAAATAAAGCCCATAAACATCCAAAAGGGGTAATATAATAGCATGGAACAATCAAAAATTATAGATACATTGGAGACGTATCAAGCATCCCCAAGCATAATTCCTGCTCGTCCTCGAGTAGGTAAATCATAAAAACAGAATTTTTGATGTGGAATGCTACCTAGCATAATTCTCAATGTAATTTTCTTTATTGTGGCATGAATGTTCAGATCCAAAATGATTAAAAGTTCATATTGATAAAATAAATATTAACACTTCAAGCATACTAATCAAAGTAATCATGTCTTCTCAAATAACATGGCAAAAGAAAGTTCATCCCTACAAAATCATATAGTTAGGCTATGCTTCATTTTCATCACACAAAGATGTTCCCAACTTCTATATCCCCGATGACAAGCCAAGCAATTGTTTCATACTTAAATAATCTCAAACTTTTTCAACCTTCACGCAATACATGAGCGTGAGCCATGGATATAGCACTATGGGTGGAATAGAATATGATGATGGGGATTGTGTGGAGAAGACAAAAAAGGAGAAAGTCTCACATTGACGAGGATAATCAATGGTCTATGGAGATGCCCATCAATTGATGTCAACATGAGAAGTAGGGATTGCCATGCAACGGATGCACTAGAGCTATAAATGAATGCTCAACAAAAGAAAACTAGTGGGTGTGCATCCAACTTGCTTGCTCACGAAGACCAAGGGCATTTGAGGTAGCCCATCGTAGGAATATACAAGCCAAGTTTTATAATGAAAAATTCCCACTAGTATGAAAAAGACAACTTATGAGACTCACTATATGAAAAACATGGTGCTTGGTGGAGATAGGTGGGTCCTGGTCCAACCTAAGTCAGTTCGAACCTGACGGGTCGTTCGTTCGTGTGGAGAATCTCTCTCCTTACTCAGGATTTCTTTATCTTCGAGGCGAGTGAGGAATAGAAATCCTACAATCAACTTCCCACTTCTGATGTGCCGTTTGACGATTCTGCTGCGTCTTTAGAAAAAAAAGGAGAAGGACAGGGGTCGCTAGTCAGAAAAGCTAGTATTCCTTAACTCTTGAATTGATACACTTGTTCATGGCATCTATTCTCTATCTTCACTTTTCACCTTCTCATCCTTAACCTCAGTGATCTGTTCCTCCTAGACATCCTTCTGCGTACAAAAATAGAAGAAGAAGCACGGGCATAAATCAATAGAATAGACAAGTGTGGAAAAAGAGATAGTAACATTGCCCTTTTTATTTATTTTATTTTTCCTTTTCCTTTTTTGTGGGCCTTTCTTTTTTTCTTTTGGCCTTTCTTCTCTTTTTTTGGGCAATGCTCTAATAATGATGATCATCACACTTCTATTGATTACAACATATGAATTACAACTCGAAACTAGGACAAGATATGACTCTATATGAATGCCTCCGGCGGTGTACCGGGATGGTGCAATGAATCAAGAGTGACATCTATGAAAATTATGCATGGTGGCTTTGCCACAAATACGATGTCAACTACATGATCATGCAATGGCAATATGATAAAAGTAAAGTATGTCATGATGATGATGAATGGAACGGTGGAAAGTTGCATGGCAATATATCTCGGAATGGCTATGGAAATGCTATAATAGGTAGGTATGGTGGCTGTTTTGAGGAAGATACAAGGAGGTTTATGTGTGATAGAGCGTATCATATCACGGGGTTTGGATGCACCGGCGAAGTTTGCACCAACTCTCAAGGTGAGAAATGGCAATGCACGGTACCGAAGAGGCTAGCAATGGCGGAAAGGTAAAAGTGCGTATAATCCATGGACTCAACATTAGTCAAAAGAACTCATATACTTATTGAAAAAATTTAGAAGTCATCAAAAATCAAGTACTACGCGCATGCTCCTAGGGGGATAGATTGGTAGGAAAAGACCATCGCTCATCCCCGACCGCCACTCATAAGGATGCACAAGCCAGGTACACTTCATGCTTCAAATTTGTTACACAACTTTAACCATATGTGCATGCAATGAGACTTGCTAACTTCAACACAAGCATTCTTTAAATTCATAATCACCCAACTAGCATGACTTTAATATCACTACCTCCATATCTCAAAACAATTATCAAGTATCAAGTTGATCATAGCATCTAATTCACTTCCTATGATAGTTTTTATTATACCCAACTTGGATGCTCATCATTCTAGGACCAACTTTGTAACCATAGAAAATGCCATGCTGTTATAAAAGACTCTCAAAATAATATAAGTGAAGCATGCAAGACTAGCAATTTCTACAAAATATAACCACTGCCGTGCTCTAAAAGATATAAGTGATGCACTAGAGCAAATGACAAACTACTCCGAAAGATATAAGTGAAGATCAATGAGTAGTCGAATAATTGTGCAACTATGTGAAGACTCTATAAAATTAAGGAATTTAAGATCTTGGTATTGTAATCAAACAGCAAGCAAAGCAAAACAAAATAACATTGCAAGGATAGCACAACTCATGTGAAGAAGCAAGAACTTAGGCTCAACCGATACTAACCGATAGTTGTTGAGGAAGAATGGTGGGATGCCTACCGGGGCATCCCCAAGCTTAGATGCTTGAGACTTCTTGAAATATTATCTTGGCGTGCCTTGGGTATCCCCAAGCTTGAACTTTTGTGTCTCCTTAGTTCCTCTCATATCATGGTTTCTCTTTTTCTTAAAGGCTTCATCCACAACAAACTCAACAAGAACTCGTGAGATAGGTTAGTATAAACCAATGCAAAACCTTATCATTTTCTACTGTAACAAATCACTAAAATTATTATTCAACATTGCATACTAAATGCCTCTGCATATTTAACACTCCTATCCTTAAAATAGAATCATTAAACAAGCAAACATATGCAAACAATGCAAACATAACAGCAATCTGTCAAAACAGTACAGTCTGTAAAGAATGCAAGAGTATGAATACTTCCTTAACTCCAAAAATTATGAAATAAAATTACCACTGTAGTAAATTTATCAGAGATCATTATGCAAAAAGTTTCAACATTATATCATGCTCTGACTTTTCTAGGGAATGTTTGCAACAACGGCAAACTTTCTGTTTTCAAACAGCAACATGTATACTAGCAAAATAAGCATGGTAAAGGCTATCCTTGACTTCTTTATTGAAACTAAAGATGCAAAACATTATTCTAAATAACAGCAAGCAAAAACTAACAAAATAAAATGATGCTCCAAGCAAAACACATATCATGTGGTGAATAAAAATATAGCTCCAAGTAAAATTACTGATGAACGAAGACGAAAGAGGGGATGCCTTCCGGGGCATCCCCAATCTTAGGCTCTTGGTTGTCCTTTGAATATTACCTTGGGCTGCCTTGGGAATACCCAAGCTTAGGCTCTTGCCACTTCTTATTCCATAGTCCATCGAATCTTTACCCAAAACTTGAAAACTCCACAACACAAAACTCAACAGAAAACTCGTAAGCTCCGTTATTATAAGAAAATAAAACCACCACTTAGGTACTGTAATGAACTAATTATAAATTCATATTGTTGTAATATCTACTGTATTCCAACTTTTATATGGTTCATACCACTTAATACTAGCCATAGATTTATCAAAATAAGCAAACAACACATAGAAAACAGAATCTGTCAAAAACAGAACAGTCTGTAGTAATATGTATCAAACGTATACTTCTGGAACTCCAAAACTCCTACCAAATTAGCAAGCCCTGAGAAATTTGTGTACAAATCCAGAGAAGAAAGAATCAGATCATAATCACGTTTCTGCGAATTAACAAAACTAGTTTACTGGGTGCAAAAGTTTCTGATTCTCAGCAGGATCAACACAACTATCACCGTAAGCTATCCTAAAGGTCTTACTTGGCACTTTATTGAAACAAAAGCTATAAAACATGATTAATACAGTAGAACAATCATGTGGACACACAAAAACAGTAAGGATAAATATTGGGTTGTCTCCCAACAAGCGATTTTCTTTAATGCCTTTCTAGCTAGGCATGATGATGGCAATGATGCTCACATAAAAGATAAGAATTGAAACATAACGGGAGCATCATGAAGCATATGACTAGCACATTTAAGCCTAACCCCCTTCCTATGCATAGGAATTTTGTGAGCAAACAACTTATGGGAACAATAATCAACTAGCATAGGGAGGTAAAACAAGCATAGCTTCAAGATTTTAAGCACATAGGGAGGAAACTTGACATTATTGCAATTCCTACAAGCATATGTTCCTCCCTCATAATGATTTTCAGTAGCATCATGAATGAATTCAATAATATAACCAGCACCTAAATCATTCTTTTCATGATCTACAAGCATAGAAAATTTACTACTCTCCACATAAGCAAAATTCTTCTCATGAATAGTAGTGGGAGCAAACTCAATAAAATAATTATCATGTGAGGCATAATCCAATTGAAAACTAAAATCATGATGACAAGTTTCATGGTTATGATTATTCTTAATAGCATACAAGTCATCACAATAATCATCATAGATAGCAACTTTGTTCTCATAATCAATTGGAACCTCTTCCGAAATAGTGGATTCATCACTAAATAAAGTTGACACTCTTCCAAATCCACTTTCATGTTCATCAAAATAAGATTCAACATCCTCCAAAATAGTGGGATCACTACTTCCTAAAGTTGACACTCTTCCAAACCCACTTTCATCAATATAATCATCATAAATAGGAGGCATTCTTTCATCAAAATAAATATTCTCATCAAAACTTGGGGGACTAAACATATCATATTCATCAAACATAGCTTCCCCAAGCTTGTGGATTTGCATATCATTAGCATCATGGATATTCAAGGAATTCATACTAACAACATTGCAATCATGCTCATCATTCAAAGATTTAGTACCAAGCATTTTAATGCATTCTTCTTCTAGCTCTTGAGCACAATTTTCCTTTCCATCATTCTCACGAAAGATATTAAAAAGACGAAGCGTATGAGACAAACTTAACTCCATTTTTTGTAGTTTTCTTTATAAACTAAACTAGTGATAAAACAAGAAACAAAAAGATTCGATTGCAGATCTAAAGATATACCTTCAAGCACTCACCTCCCTGGCAACGGTGCCAGAAAAGAGCTTGATGTCTACGACGCAACCTTCTTCTTGTAGACGTTCTTGGGCCTCCAAGTGCACAGGTTTGTAGGACAGTAGCAAATTTCCCTCATGTGGATGACCTAAGGTTTATCAATCCGTGGGAGGCGTAGGATGAAGATGGTCTCTCTCAAACAACCCTGCAACCAAATAGCAAAGAGTCTCTTGTGTCACCAACACACCCAATACAATGGTAAATTGTATAGGTGCACTAGTTCGGCGAAGAGAGGGTGATATAAGTGCAATATGGATAGTAGATATAGGTTTTTGTAATCTGAAATAATAAAAACAGCAAGGTAACTAATGATAAAAGGAGCGTAAACGTTATTGCAATGATAGGAAACAAGGCATAGGGTTCATACTTTCACTAGTGCAAGTTCTCTCAACAATAATAACATAGATAGATCATATAACAAGCCCTCAAGATGCAACAAAGAGTCACTCCAAAGACACTAATAGCGGAGAACAAACATAGAGATTATGGTTGGGTACGAAACCACCTCAAAGGTATTCTTTCAGATCAATCTATAAAAGAGTTCATACTAGAATAACACCTTAAGACACAAATCAACCAAAACTCTAATGTGACCTAGATACTCCATTGTCACCTCAAGTATCCGTGGGCATGATTATACGATATGCATCACACAATCTCAGATTCATCCAACCAACACAAAGTACTTCAAAGAGTGCCCCAAAGTTTCTACTTGAGAGTCAAGAACGTGTGCCAACCCCTATGCATAGGTTCATGGGCGGAACCCGCAAGTTGGTCACCAAAACATACATCAAGTGGCACATGATATCCCATTGTCACCACAGATAAACACGGCAAGACATACATCAAGTGTTCTCATAAAAGACTCAATCCGATAAGATAACTTCAAAGGGGAAACTCAATTCATCACAAGAGAGTAGAGGGGGAGAAACATGATAAGATCCAACTACAATATCAAAGCTCGGGATACATCAAGATCGTGCCATAGAGGGAACAGGAGAGAGAACACGAGAGAGAGAGAGAGAGATCAAACACATAGCTAATGGTACATACCCTCAGCCCCGAGGGTGAACTACTCCCTCCTCGTCATGGAGAGCGTCGGTATGATGAAGATGGCCACCGGTGATGGGTTCCCCCTCCGGCAGGGTGCTGGAACGGATTCCGAGAGGTTTTTGGTGGCTACAGAGGCTTGCGGCGGCGGAACTCCTGATCTATCTTCATATTTGATGGTTTTAGGGTACGTAGGCATATATAGGCGAAAGAAGTCGGTCGGGAGGTGCTCGAGGGGTCCACGAGACAGCGGGACGCGCCCTGTAGGGGGAGCGCGGCCTCTTTCTCGTGGCCTCCTCGAGGATCTTCTGACGTGGACTCCAAGTCTCCAGGATCATATTCTTCCAAAAATCACGCTGCCGGAAGTTTCATTCCGTTTGGACTCCGTTTGATATTCCTTTTCTTCGAAATACTGAAACAGGCAATAAAACAGCAATATGGGCTGGGCCTCCGGTTAGTAGGTTAGTCCCAAAAATGATATAAATGTGTAAAATAAATCCCATAAACATCCAAAAGGGGTAATATAATAGCATGGAACAATAAAAAATTATAGATACGTTGGAGATGTATCACCCGATTGGGCCAATGGCCCATCCGAGAAGGGCCAGCCGTCGCACGTGCCGCCTCCCCGTGCCCCGGCCGACCCCGACCCCCAGGAGGAGTCCCGCCGCCGCACGCCGTCGCCTGCGATGCCGTCGCTGCCCCAGACTCCCTCTGACCCTCCCGCAAGCAGCCCCCCGGCCTCCTATAAAAACCGCCACCCCTCCGCCCTCGCCCAACCCCCTCCCCCCACCCGCACCACCACCGCC
>NC_041387.1:213360598-213398931 GCF_002162155.2 Triticum dicoccoides | reverse complement strand
CCGTGCGCCGACGCCCCCGCGCCCGTGCCACCGTCGCCCGACGTCGCCGCCGCAGCCGAAGCCCTGTAGGAACTGCCTCGCCGCCCGCCATCTCTGTCGACTCGTCACCGCCGCCGGTTTTGTTCCGGTCTGTTCGGTTTTTCTTAAACCCTATTTCGGTTTTTTAGATCGGATCGGTTTTCTGCCGTTTAGGTTAATTTGCTAACATTCATTCATTAGCTTGTTTTAACGAACGAATTCATTCATTTGTCTCTGTTAGTGGACGTTCGTTCGATAGAAATTTTTTCTTTTTCTATTTTTTTCGTCAGGGACCTATTCGCAATTATTTTTATCGCAGATTAGCCCCTGATCTTCAAACCCTTGCAACTTTTTAACGTTCGTCCAAATCCAGTGAAACCAACGCCAAAATATTCCTCTTGAGCCCCTCTTTCCGGTTAATCAACATGAACATGATTTTGACAAAATTAAAATTTGGTTTCAAGCAGATTTGAATTCGAACTTCTTTTGATCATAGTTTGAGTTTCGTAGCTCCGATTCGATTGATTGTTTTCGCGAACTAAAGCTCTTCAGTTGAAATTTCAGTTTTGATCTTCTTATTTGAGTTTTACCCGTGCATCTATGCTTTAGTGCTTATGTATGCTATTGTTTGTTTGCGATAGAATTCCCGGAGTGCGAAGCGTGCTACTACGAGTCTCTAGGGTTTGCAGATCGTCAGCAAGGCAAGTAACACTTTGATCATATCTTTATTACCCAGTTTTTATGCATTAGTTCCAATCCTCAAACATTGCATGGTTAGGATCTGAATAACATGTGGGTTTGGGAAGTAGATGATGAGGTAGAACGTATTGCCTTTTTATTATCAAACCCGTGGGAGTTACTTCTACGTTATGCTCAGATTGCTATGCTATGCTCGTAGACGTGGATTGGTTGAGTGTATCCATGATAGATGTGAGAGTTGTTAATTAATGGTTAACTTAAGGTGGCTACTTAATACACATCTGGGTGGATTGGTTGTGGGCACCTGGAGAATCCAGTGTTATCCTAGGATATCCCGGAGTACCCATGTGATCATCCTACGGTTCGCCACCCAGGATCAAAGGGATCATAAGATTATTCATGCTAGAAACTTCCGTGTGCAGCCACAAACTATTATGGGCTCTAGCATTGTTGAGTAGGTTGCATGACCTGTTTCAGTGTTGGCTAGCAGATGTAGGGGAAAGTAGGTGTAACTGTCCACCCAGAGTAAAGAGTTAATGTTTCTGAAAGATTGTGTCTCGGTCATCCATTTCTCAAACGCCATGTAGTGCGAGAAATCCAACGGAGGAGATCAAGTCTTGTGGGGAAAAGTGTGCAAACCTCTACAGAGTGTACAAACTAATCATCGTTAGCCATGTCCCCGGTTATGGACATCTTGAGTATCTGGTTCTTAGATTATCATGTTGATCTCATCACTCTAAATTAATTTGTTGGGTTATTAATACTGTTTAATTGGGATTGAGTTGGAGGAACCTTCTCAATGTTTAACAACCACGATGATAGTTAAATAAAATATATTCCTTTGTTGTAGGATAAAATTGGCTTTATGAAAAATCGTAAACTTAGAGCCTCCACCAGCCATATATGCATGTAGTGTTAGCATTTATCATGTTCATTGCTCTACAGTGTTATTTTGCCAGCATATTCCATGTGCTGGACCGTTTCAGGCTGCAACATATCATGTTGCAGACTTTTCAGACGAAGAGTAAGGTGCGCTAGGTCGTTGTCGTTCACTCAGCTATGCCGTTGGAGTTAATAGACTCACTTTATCTTACAAGCCTTCCGCTGTTATCTATTTTAGATGGCCTTAAGCCATATTATTGTAATAAGTTCTCTTTTGGGACATTCGATGTAATAAGTGTGTGATTGCACTCTGTTATAAATCCTTCAAGTACTGTGTGTGTCAGCATTACCGATCCGAGGATGACACGTAAGCACAGAGTTGACTGTTTGAGGTCTGATCGCTACAGTTTTGTGTCTTCATGCCTTCATCGCGTGCAAGGGTGTTATAGCACACATCTCCAACAACGTAAGATTCATAATGTCTTACCCGAGTATCAGGACCCATCGCTAGTGCGTAAAGGGCATCATAGTTGCCTGACCATCCTCCCGCATCTTCTTAACCTATGGTTAGAAAATAGACAAGTTGGTCATCTTATGTACTCAATATATTAAAAACTGACAGTGCAATTCAAAAGCTTACATGGCTCTTGAACCATTTCGCAAATCCTGACATAACGAGTTTGTCAATGTTTCTTGGATTTTGCGGCAGTAACTCCTTTTCGTAGATGTTGCACAACATAGTGAGCACGTCAAACATCTACGTATATAAGAATGTGCTGCAAGTTTAGTAGATTACGATGTATAAGCTGCAGTACTTAGCACTTACTCGATATAAGGTAGAATCTCAAGACAGTTGTTCAACACATACCAAACCATTTTCTCCAAATATTTAGGTTTGTCGTCTTATTGACTCTCCCCTGTAACTCAAACAAAACAATCGAAAACATTGAGCTCGGGATTGTCTTCACCCACCTCTTTGCTAAGCTCATCAGCTGTTTCAATGTATTTTGAGCGGAATGTCAACGCTTCTGTAGCAATGTAGGCTTCTGCAATGGAACACTCACGTCTAGCTCTGTTCCTAACATAGCCCTTGAAAGTGCCTAGCCACCTTTCAATAGGTTACATCCAGCCATACGGTACTGGACCGCTAAGTAGTACCTCTTCAGGTAGATGAACAACCAAATGCACCGTCACATCAAAGAAGGCTGGAGGATATATCTTCCCAAGGTCGCATAGGATAGTTGGTATCTTGTCTCTAAGACGCTCCAAAGCATATATCCTGATATTTCTACTGCAGAGTTCCCTGAAGAATTGTCCCAACTCTGCAACTGCTTTGTATAAGTCAGGGCGGACCAATCCTCTAAGGATAACAGGTAAAACCCTTTGAAGTAGGATGTGGCAGTCATGAGTTTTCAACCCTTGTACCTTGTTTTCATCTGCACTGACTCTCCTTTCAAGGTTGGAAGCAAATCCATGTGGGAATCTCACACGTGATAGGACCTTGCATAATTCTTTTCTTTTTACCTTCTCCAAGATGTACACAACTGGTGCCATATCCCGTGGTTTAGTTTCATCTTCCACCTGCAAATCCTTTCTAATACCCAGGTGTGTCAAATCAATCCTAGATTTTAAGGTATCTTTCATCTTGCCTTCAATATTAAGAAGTTTGCTGATAATGTTGTCACATATATTTTTCTCGATGTGAATCACATCAATATTATGCCACAGATCCAAATCGTTCCAACACTACAAGTCCCACAAAGTGTACCGGCGGGTAAATAATAATCTCTCTTCTGCCCTGCCATGCTTCCTTTTCCCGCTACCATTATCAGGATGGTTTCCTGGTGTAATATGCTTGACCTTCTCTAATTCCACTTGCAACTCATTAGCGGTGAGCCTCTTTGGTGCATCACGGTTTTCATGCTTTGCATTGAATAGATGTCTTCGGTATTTTGTAGGACACGGCTTGTCCTTGGCAAGGAAACGGCAGTGTCCAATGTAACAGATCTTGATAAGTACATATGACAGCGGATTCTTGTCATAGCGAACACATGCACTGTAACCATGTGTCGTTCCCCCTGACATAGTGCCCAAAGCAGGATAATCATGGATGCACCAAACTATAACAGCACGCAGAAAGAAATCGACTGGTGGGCTGCTATATAGGTCTCAAGTGAGAACACCCCTCCATAGATGTTGAAGTTCCTCCACAAGAGACTCCATGCATAAATCAAAATCCTTTCCAGGACTCTTTGGAACTGGGATGAGAAAGGCCATCATGTAGTTTGATTCTTTGGTGCAGACATTTGGAGGCATATTGTAAGGGATAACAAGCACTAGCCACATGCTATATGTGGCGCTCTAGTGACCAAATGGGTTAAATCCATCTGAAGCTAAGCCAAGTCTAATGTTTCTCGGGTCAGCAGCAAACTTTGTGTGTTTCTGATTGAAGCTTTTCCAGTCACTACCATGAGATGGATGGCTCATTACATTCTGATTTTTGTACTCCTGGTTCCTAGAAAGCCATTGCACATCCTCTCTTGTTTCAACATCATGAAACAACCTCTGCAATCTTGGTATAATTGGAAAATGTCTCAAGACATTATGAGGAATCCTCTTCATAGCATCGCCATCTTTCCATCTTGATGATTTGCATTTTGGGAATTCACTTAAGTTGACATGATCCTTCCAGAACAGAACACAATTATTCTTACGAACATGGATCATACATATCCAATTCCAATTGCATGAATAAAATTCTTCATTTTACTGTAGGTGTGTGGCAGCTCAGACGCATCTGGGAAAGATTTGTGGAAAGCAGCCAACATTGCATCGAATGATTTGTTGGTCATCCGCTTAGATGTCTTCACCCAATGAAAGGTGACCATAGCTGAGAATACTGACAGCTTATTTCCTGGGGTGACAGCCATGTTGCATTGTTCCAACGTGCGGGCCCACCATTTTTCTTCTGCGGGTGAAAGTTCACTAAATGCACGAGCATTTCGTAGCTTTGCAATGTTGGTCAAACTTAATGGCTCCGCCTCCACCACCTCCTCCTCCTCTTCCACCTGGGCATCAGGCAGATCAAGCTGGTGATCTGCTGCCAAGATATTTGCACAAGCAGATCTAAGTAATGAAACATATGTAAAGCTAATTCAGTAAACAGATTTCAGTGCTAAATTATGGCAGGCTGTTTCAGCAGTCAATGAGGTCGAGCACACAGCCATCAAAGGCAATCTCAGCAACAAAGATTGAGTATAAAATGGTGTAGAGCTATTTCACCTAACAAATTGGCTACAAGACCATGGCAATCTACGTCACAATAAATAAATGGCAGGACATTTTAGCTAAGCAGATTGAGTGCAGAATAGGGCATGCCATCTCAGCTAAGCAGACTGAGTGCAGAACAGGGCAAGGAAGCTTCTTAAGCAGGGCATATTGACTGTAAACTACTTCGGCAAACAGTGAGATTAACAGCGTCTATCAGCTAACATTCAGTGCTACTCCGACATACACAGGGCCTTAGCCTAGAACGTGCGTACCATGGAAGAAGCTGACCGCCGTGCGTCTCCACAAGAATGTTGTGGGGACCCCGACTCACAAGTTGTGATCACCGAATGCACATGTACAGTGATCCCAAAGATCAATGCTCACTAAACACACCGAAGCTGAATAACAAGAGTCTACATCCATACATACCGTCTTACACAAAATTATGACCATTATGGTCAAGTCTTACATAGATAAAGCCACAGGGGCTGGACATCAAAGGAAACATAAGCAGCAGAAATCTTTGTCGATTAAGTAGAACCCATGATATCTTCCTTAACCTATAGGCATTCTGACTGGGAAGCGTCCTAGTTTGCGTGTTCGTCACCAAAGAACTCTTCCTCAAACTCCTGCTCTTCCATGCCTGGTCAATTAAATAACCAGTGGCAAGCCAATGAGTACTTTGAATGTACTCACAAGCAACCCATGATTTGGTTCAAAGTAACAATGCAATTGTACAACAAGTAAGCAACCTAGCTTCAAGCTAGTTGAGATGTCCTATCAACTTGTGAGATATGCATCAATGAACATGGGTAACCTTGAAAACAGGTTACAGATATCAACATAAATAGAGTTTGAATCAATGCCATGTCATTCAACATGTCAGGTCACCACCTTGACACAAATAGTTCCTACACACATGCACCAAGATTGAAAAATTTCTGGACATAGTTTAAGTAGCACCTCCCAACTGTCCCTGACCGTGGACACGGCTATTCGAATAGTTTGACACTCTGCAGAGGTTGCGCACTTTACCCACAAGATACGGGAAGCTTTCGTCTCATCCACAATCCCGCAGTACCTCAAGTACTCGGGGGAAGCACCCGATCATTACCTTTCCCTAGATGACACTAACATAGGGCCCACTCGTTGGTACACGGACCTCGTGTATAAGCAAAAGATCGTGGGACTCTGCCCTTTTCACGCATACACGAAGGGACCAACGGTGTGTCTGGTGCCCTGTGAAAACAGTCATGGCCACCTATCCAAGCACGACGCCATCCCGAGAGTGACCTCAAGTCATCCCCGTCACTAGTAATGTGGTCACCATGCTAGTATCAGCCTAGTAGAGTGGTTGCACATGTTTGGTTGGGACGGTAATCACACATAAATCTAATCCATCATTTTACACACACAGCAAAATCTCTCTTCGGTACACCACTTCTTCCTCAAGTGGCGACCTTAGTTCAACATCTCCCAAGGGCATTAGGGGCACCCGATGGGGTTTTTGAAAGAATGTATCCATGAAGAGTTCATGGTACACATGCATCATTATGCATCAACTAGTCTCTTGACAATGCAATCATGAACAAGGTAAAGTTATGAGTAAGGGTATGCATCATATGGTGGTTCACAACAAGTTCACCACCGTCATATTTCATCATCATGCAATCATAAAAAGGGTACCGATGAACAAGAGGGGTGTCATGGTCAAAGGGTTGCTTGCCTTGATTGGCTTGTTCTTCGAGGTCTTCAAATCCTTCTCCTCCTTCTTCTTCAGCAACTTCGCAAGAAAATAACAGGAAAAAATAAGACAATAATAAAAACAGAGAAGTCAAAGTGCTCAGAAAAAAGTCAACTTATTTTTGTAAAATACTAGGAGGAAAACTAAGAAGGGAAAAATTCTTAGTTTTGGATTTGGAGTTAGGGGGACAGAGTAGTGGATTTTCAAACATAGACTTTATTGTTCAAATATGAATTTAAATTTGAACAGTGCAGAAAAGTGTAATGGGTGTGTATGAAAGTTACATCAATAAATAGGTGGGATTATTCTAAGATTTTAGGGGTTGGAATTATTGCATTTGCATAAATATTTCATCCTCTGGAATTTTTAGAAAAGTGACAGAAAAAGAAAAGGAAAAAGGCCACTGTGCAACTGGGCGAGAACAGCCGCAGTGCACAGGCCCAGAGGCGATTCGGCCCAGGCGAGCCGAGCGACGCGCGCGCGCCAGGTTTGAACCTGACGGGCGGGGCCCAAGCACCGGTGAGAGAGAGGGAGGCGAGGGAGAGGAGAGGCTGACAGGCGGGACCCGCCTGTCATCCCTAACCCTACGATAGAGGGTCGGCGAGCTCACCGGAGATGTTTCCGGGCACGGCGGTGTGAGCTGATGGCACCGTTAGACTCCTCGTCGAGTTGCCGTTCGGGGGGAGGTGGAGGTGGTCGCCGGAGCGGCCTGGTTCGCCAGCGACGAGGAGGCACGACGGAAGAGCTTCGGGTGGCAGCGGTTTCGGCTGTTTCCGGCAGCTAAAGAGAGGGGAAACAGTGGGGAAATGGTCAGTGGTGTTCGGTGGTTCCAGATCGAGGCAGAGGAGGAGCGGGGGAGGCCTGTACCTCGCGAACTCCGGCGAGCCAAAGCGGCGGAGCTCGACCTCGATCTCGAGCTCGGGTGCTCCTGGAAGAGAGCTTAGGGCACAGGGGGCCGATTTGGAGTGGGTAGGAGCGAGTGGTGGTGAGGGAGAGGCTCGGGGAGGCCTTTAAATAGGCGAGCCACGGCTCATTCTAGACACGTCGCCGGCGAGGTTGTTGTCATTGTTGTGGGTGACGGGGGCGCGCATGGGCATGTCTGGGGTGCTTGTGTGTTCGGTCCAGAGCGAGGGAAAGAAGAGAGAGGGAGCGGGAGGGGCCAGAGGTGCCGCGTGTGTGAGCACGCTCACTGGTGCGCTCGGGCGGTCGTCGCACGTGCGAGCTGGGGCGAGAGGAGGGAGAAGGAGGAGGGGGGCCAGGCTATGGCGTGTTGTGGACACCGAGGAGCATCGTCGGGCGCGCTGGGGAGGCCCGAGGTGGCCGGAGGTGGTTGGCAGGGGGCGGCTATAGTGCGCGAGGAGTAAAGAAAGGGGAAGGGGCCTTGGATGCCATGGATGGCCAGTAGGAGAGGAGTGGGGTTGGGAGAGAGGGGGAAATGGGCTGTCTAGAGAGAGAAAGTGGGGTTTTACCCCTCCAATAATTGATCTATGGATTTGCCATAGTTACTGGAGGTGCAAGGGGACTAGGAGGGGCTGTGGTAAAAAGTGGAACTCATGGAGATTAGCGGAAGAGGCCCAAACATGGTTTTTAGTTAACATGCAAAAGGTGTTTGATATGGTTTTGGGGAACTTGCACTAATTTCCTTCTTGTGCCACTTGGCAAGGGTGTTTGTCATGAAAAAATGACACAGTAGAAGGAAGATGAGCTCATTTGGAAGAGTTTGCTAATGAAACTTTGGCAAACCCTAGAAATTAGCATAAATGAACTTGTGTAGATCTAGTTGAGCAAATCACTTCCCCTTGATGCATCTCTCAGTGTAGTGGCCTCATTCTGTCATGTGAACATGCTCACAAAAGTTGGGGTCAAGGAGTAAAAGTTGGTAGTACAAAGTTGTTAAAATTTGATTATGGTCAAAGAGGGTTTTTGGGCACTTTGATCAAGATATTATTTTGTCCAACTTGTGCAATTTGGTCTAGATGCATAATTAGACCATTGAAGTACTTGCACCAAGTTTGAGAACATTTGGACATGTTTGGCAATGTAGAGTTGCTCAAACTTCAAAATGGACAGAAATGGTTTTGGAGGGTTTTGGTGATGTTATATTGTTCTCCAAGACATGAGGCTTGGCAAGATAATCCAATATTTCATATGTGACATGCTAGAATTTTCTTGGAATTTTTAGAGAATATTTCCTTTGTAAATATTTCAAAAGCTTGAAATATTCAGAAGGGTTTTTTAGGGGTTTGACCAATATTTTGAACATGACCATGTGTTGAAACTCTTATATATGGACAATATATGTCCACTGATTTTCCCTAAATTTTCACAAATATTTTTAAAGCATTAAAATAATTTTAACCTATTAAAGACCATTTTTGGCCTAAAGAAAAAGCCCTTAATTAAAATAGCAAAATAACTTTTAAAATTATATTTTTTGTGGTTTTTGGGAGTCCTATATCTAATAGGAGTCAAACGTACTCTTTGAAAGATTTTTCATACCCCAAATCAAGTACTTGTAGTGCAAACCGCAATTTAGGGGTTTTTGGAAAACTAAATCTAGAAAAATGCTTTTTGGCCAAATTACTTTTAAGAAAATTCTATATTGTACTATACACATGGCATGATCATTGGGGCAAAAGTTTGGAGCAAGGGGATGAAGTATAGAAGGTAGAATTGTGTTGACTTTAAAGAGCACTTGAAAATCACAAAGAGAAAACCAACTCAAATAAAAGCCGAATAATGCAAAGGTTTTTGTCAAACTACACTTTATCATGATTTAATAGCTTAAGTGTTGTGGCATGAAAATTAGGGTGTTACAAATGCCGCCAGAGGTGGCGGCGCGGTAAGAGGACGGCAGTCTATGAGAGCTTACTATGGGAGCGAGAGGATCGCCGTGCGTCCCCTCGACGAACCGCGGCACCAACGTATCGGCGCGGTGGGGATGGAAGCTTTGTCGGAGTGAATGGAGTGGAAGGGGCCGGGGGGAGGGGGTTTGGGGAATATTATTGGCTAGTTGACCGAAGGGCGGTTGACTTTGGGATTTGGGTGGAGTTTTTGGGGGTAATTTTTGCACGGTGGATGGGGGAGATTGGTGCATGGTCGGTTTCTTCCAGTGCAGTCCCACGTGTCAGTGAAGAGGCAAGCCGAAGCGCGTTCCATTTGCGTGAGCTGTGTGCAGGACCGACGATGTGAGGTGTTCAATGCGACCGCGACAGGCGTGCTATGAGTGTACCACCTTTTTTCCTTTTAAACTTGGTGCTTCACGCGATCCATCGATACTACTACTAGTAATCCGGTAATCCCGACTAAAACGGCGCGGCTGGGTCTTTTCCCGCGTGATATGCTGGGAGGTTGGCTTAGTTGGTTTTTTAGGACGAGTAATGCTACACCTATGTAATCCTAGTTATGTAATTAAGATAATGTGAAACATGTGGGCTATTGATTGGAGATTGGGGGGAGGGAGGGGCCCACAACCATGAAAATCAGTGGGGACAAAGAGGCGATTTACCTTAACCCTTTCATAGGTTCCCGTAGATGTAGAAAGATGTGAAATGCGTGAATGTGTAGTGGACGTACTATTGGAGTGCCTAAGATAAATTATGTATGTAGACCCTATGTGTTTATTTACTTCGCATGTTAGCTTTGTCTCGGGTCAACCCTTCTAAATTTATAAACACAAAAAATGAATCATCATTCCATATACTTTATACTCCTACAACATATCTTACTATTATTGTGAAAGTTCATATACACCGGACGAGATTCATGCAAACATGGCAGAATTTCATTACATTTTGAACTTTTATAGGACAGAAAAATAAAAGAAACCCGACCCTAAACCTATTCTACAGCGGCGACTGACATCTTCTATTTGCCATGTCCATGTACGGGGGCGGGGTTCAAGACCTGTGAAGTGAAGGTGCAGTCTCCGGCGATGAAGAGTAGAACACGGGAGACGGACTGGCCAGTTGGCACGCCATGCCCTGCCGCCTCCCATGCCCTACTCATCCTCGGAGGAGTACCCGACCTCGGCGGTGCCGGTGGACATGAGGTTGATGATGATGGACAATCCACCGCTGCACCTGCCACATGTGCCACCGAACATTGGACGGCGACAAGTAGGATGCATGGCTGGCGGTGCTCCCGTCGTCTGCTGCAAGCATGGCCACCGCTTGTGCGACCGCGTTTACGTCCGACTATGTTGCTATTGCGTTGCGAGCAGAGACTTGAGCGAGAACGCGACCTCGAGCTTCATCCCCGAAGACAACCTCTCCCGTAGAGCGTTCGTGCTCGCGGTCATGGCGGATGTGGTGCCAGGTAGTAGGAGGATGCGCTATGGTGTGGAGTTTAGCTGGGCATTGCCGTTTTAAGTAGCACATTCCAGAGAGGCCAAGCATCCGGGTGCTTCATTAAGTCACTCGAGTTGGTTCCTCGAGGACCGAGCCTCTTAATGACGGCATATGGATGGACGGCATGAATGCAGCCAGCTGGCGCCGGCTGGGAACTCATCATGCGACGGCGCGAGGGACGAGGGTTTTTGGTGTGCCAGGGTAGTCAGTTGCGGTCGTGGCAATGCTGGAGATGCCCTTTGCTCCTATGCGATCCCCACATGTCATTGAAAAATGAAGATGACCCGGCATGGTCTCAGGTCCTGTGGATGCAGTTCGTCGCGCTAGAACATTCCACGGACGCATCACGGAGCGCACGCACTTCGGCACCCCATGCATCATCGATGAGTCGGGTGTTGATTTGCTGGTCGTGCAACATCTCTAACGCCACCCTTGGCACCCTGAAGCCGAGCGTGTCCAGCAACGATGAGTGTGTCGCTCACTGCGGTCGCCGTGTCCAGAGGCGGTGGGGGAGCTGTGCCACATTGCTGGCCCCCATGACCCACATGAACGATTGCCGGTGGCGAGGAGGTCGTGGGCCAGCTCCTCAATTGGAGAAGTCTATGCCACGTTATCCCTACAGGTGTGCCCCACATGTCGGTTTCCCTGTTTTCTCGGGGAAATTCGAGCGTCAATGCTCCGCATTGCACATTAGGCGCAGAAAAGCTAGTTTTTGTGCCCTGGTTCAAGCGTGGTACAGTACCAAGTTGTTACCCTAGCCCCAAGTGTGGTGGTTTTGGGTATGGTACCACCCTTTTACTTTTCATCTAGTGAAGCTTAACACTTAATTAAGTAGTCGGATGGTGTGCTAATGTAGGTGTCCGACTGTTTGAAAGAATAATTAAGGTGTGCCCAATCCGTGCCTGCATTTAGGGGTCCGACTTACCATGTTTCAGCAGTAGCAATTATACTAATCTGTGCATGCTCCCTCTATTTTTAGTTACTCCGCATTTTACTTTTGCTCAAAGTCAAACTTCGTAAACTTTGACAAAGTTTATACACAGAAATAATAACATATACAATAACAAATCAATACCATTAGATTCATTATTGAATATGCTTTCTCATCATATAGATTTGCTACTGTAAATGTTCATATTTTTTCTATAACTTTGGTCAAATTTTGTGAACTTTGACTTTAGTCAAGCCTAATATGCAGAGTAAATAAAAACATAGGGAGTATCTTACTCCGTGAGCAAGACGGAAGGGAAAATGAGATGACTTATTGTTAATTTGAGCCGTTCAAGTATAATCATGTCATGTTGCTTATTTCTCATTCCTCTCCATCAATCATGTCGCCCTCCGGGCGAGTCATCCTCCCGCATGCCTCATTTGAACATTCCGCCGAGTATCATTCGCACGTGGGCCCAGAGCATGCTTATATTTCCAATGTTTTAATTTGTCTGACATGCATATAGACAAACGGTTTGTTTAAAGTTTCACATTGCCTCCACTTTGTGTCGCTTCCCATCTTAGTTATGACATCCCATTCGGTTCATGCCCGGACACAACTTGACGAAATCGATTGATGTTGAGAGATCAAGTGCGTCTCGTGCAAGGAGATAAAGGTTTGGTGTGTTTCTATGATAGAAATGGCCCACGGGGTCTGTGGTGATCGGAGGGAGTATATTGTACGTTCAAAAGTGAAATGAACTTACTGTACCCACCCTAGTCCTCTCTCAATCGATCTTCGGACTCCAAGATGTAACCGAGAGAGAACGAGTGGGTGCATGTGTGATACCTAAGGCGGATGCAAAATTTTGAACCGGTCATCATAGCATCAGCAAATCATATAAAGAGGGTATTTAATGTTCGTTTCGCTTTTGAACGTACAATATACTCCCTCCGATCCTTTCTAGTTTACATATAAGTTTTATGTGTAGTCAAAGTATCTCTATTTTGATCAAACTTACAGAAAAAAGTATCAACGTTCAACAAGGCCTAATCAATATTGTTAGATTCGTACGTACTCCTAGATTTGTATTTAAAAAGAGATGGTTTCCAATTTGTTTTCAAACACGTGAATGTGCTTGTTCTCACGTATGCTCTTATTACTAGTATTTCGCCACGTATAGCCGGTGCAATAGTAATTTTTTTAAGCTCCCTGTCCAATAGTACTCGTGGAGTACTGACAACATCTATAGTAGAGTATGCAGTGCTCATAGTACTAGTAGTATACTCCCTCTCAGCGGTGGAGCCAGGAATTAAAGATCAGGGGCGCCAAATGACTCAAAATTTTGATAACTGGGGCCAATTAGAGTAATACATGTACTTTTTTGAAATTGTACACTGTTCATCTCCAAATTAGGACTAAATCAGGGTTGTTAGGAGGGCTAGGGCCCCTGCTGGTCCCCCGTTCTCCACCACTGCTCCCTCTATTTTTATTTACTCCGCATAAAATGGAGGTAGTAGTATAAATGACGCGGGCGGAGAAGGGGGAGGTACGTCGGTTTGCTCTCAACTGCGGTCCCACAAGCGAGTGAAAATGCAAGACGAAGCGTGTTCCTTTCAGTGAGCGACGTCGAGGGTCCAGCGTGCCGGGTTGCAACACGAACGTGACAAGAGTGATGTACATCCAAAACTGATTGACCGGTCGTCACCGGAAGCACTACTCACCTGAAAACCTTTGCTGCTCGGCCTACGCCAGCTACTTGCCGGCCGGTCACCACTGCCACAAAGCCCCACCTCCTCTCCAACCCATTCCCCTCCTTTCGATCCCCTAGAAAGCCATAGTGCACTTCAAGATCACGTACTACAAGATGTTGATGCCGGAGCACCACGCAGAAATCATGGCGGCGGTCAGCGCCATAGACCTCCATTCCCAAGCTTGCTTTGCGGTTGGCCAAATCCTGAGTTCTCTAGAGCCAAGCTCCAAGGAGGAGGAAGCCGGTCCAATGTTCATGGTGGTGGTTGCGGCGCGGAACGCCCCCGATGCATATTGGACGATGGGCGTCGACTTCGTGTCGGCGTCCGGATCCCCCATGGTGTAGGCTGACTAGCAGTTCAACCTGGTGATCCTAAAGGAGGACCGGGAGGCGGAGGCTCAACTCGACGTGGAGCGCACGAATGTTGCTGCTGTCGAGGCCCTCGTGTAGGCAGAACCGGATGTCATGGATGTGAACCGGGTGGCGGAGGCTCAACTTGACGCGGAGCGCGCGGGTGCTGCCGCCATCGAGGCCCTCCTGCAGGTAGACTCGGACGTCCTGGACTTGAACCGGACGGTGGAGGCTCAACTCGACACGGAGCGCGCGGATGCCTGCATCGAGGCCCTCCTACATGTGGAACCGGACATCATGAACTTGAACCGGACTGTGCTCGCATCCATGTAGAGCGCCCGCATGCTCCGCATGAACGAGTAGCTGGAGGCCAAGGACAACCATGGTGCGGAGACACACGTCGGCAGCTACGGCTGGTTCACACCGGCAGCCAAAGACGATAAGGCCGTCTCGTTCTGCGAGCAGTGATAGCTTTTCTTTATGTTGTTGTTTTTAGGGATCTTTTGCCGTATAAAAATATATATTTATGCAAGTCGCCTAACTTTCATCATTTGGGTCATTCAACCATTTCAGACGGTTGGATGAATATCCTACGTCTCCTAACCCTTCTTCTTTCTCACCTCTTCTTCTTCCCCAACAGACCATCACACGGGCCATACGGATCATCCCCAACATGCGGCTGGATAAACATATTGTATGAACAAAAATTATGTGTCAGCGGTAGGATGGCTGAGTTCGGTTTGATCACATGCGGTAGCACGTGTTAGTGAGGGTGTGTTCCCTTGGTTGGGTTTGCAGCGTGCAGGAGCGACCGTGTGAGTGTGCGGTGCGACCGCGATAGCCACGTGCAAGTGTACCTCCTTCTCATTTTGAAAACTTTAGGCAACCTTGGAAAAATGTGTGTCTTAGTATGTAAATGCAAGGCCTAGACCCAAACAGGATACAAGTATGTATGTACTACTTGTGTTAAAAAAGGAAAGGCGGGGTTTCCCTTCGTGGGATTGATCGATAGAAATCCTTGTTTGACGTGTCAATTAATGCGTATTTTTTTTCTCCAACACCCAAGAGCTAACCATCTCACTCCTCGTCACTTGATTAATGCAACTCCATGCAAACAAAACTTCTCACCTCCGCATGCTTGCAAGGGTCTATTAATGTCCTTGGCTTCTAGTATGAGGCAAACCCCATCAATTTTGCCTCGATTAGTGTTAGTGGCCTTCTGCAAATTGTAATTTTGATACTAGTCTTGTGTATAAAAAATTGGAGGTAGTAACTATTTGACTTCCTTCCACATTGCAGTGATGTCGATGATATCTCGAACGTTGTGGTTTGGCGAAGTGCGTTCGACGGAGAAAACCATTGAGGTAGACCACGGTAAGTCATTTGGAAGTGTCGCCTACAAGCCAAGACAAGCGCCTTCTTTCCATCCAGGAAGTCCGTTGAACCAAAGGACGCGTAATACTAGTACTACACAATAGCGTCGTCCATCCAGCTTAGTGCGGTAAGGTGGTTTCTCGAAGAAGACAATGGAGAAGCGGAGTCAGCGAAGAGTGAAATGATGGTTGCTTCGTCCGTGCTTTGTGATTTCATGCCTCACTGATTTGTGATTTATGATAGAAGGGACAGGGGAGTAGACTCTGTGCTCTATACTGTACATGCGTCCAAGCACAGGAGAAAGAGGAGAGAGGTTGCATTTTTCTATTCCTTCAATCAATCAATTAGGGAGCTTTGGTTCCATTTTTGGCTTTGGCAACACCATCCACAATTCTTCCCATCGATGCCAAAAGCTATTGTCACATTTGGAAACACATTGTGGATGCCCTTAACCGTACCACTTGGTTTTGCTCCTGCGTGTTATCTATACAAATCTCGATTATATTGATTTAAAAAATTATGGTATCAAGATTAGTAAAAACGAGGTGATTTTGTCGCGCGGAAGGCGCAGGATTTTTCTTTTTTTAGAGGATGTTGACCTGGCGGTTTCCTAACATGCGGTCCCACGTGTTAGTGCTTTACCAAGCCGATCCGCGTCCCACATGAGGCAGAACAACGGCAGTAGCAACACGTGGTTAACTTGAAGAAGATGAGGGAGAAGCGGATTCAACAACGAGTGAAATGATGGTTTCTTCATCCCTCCAACTTATTTTTTCGCATTACTTCGTCCCTCCAACTTAATTGCAGGAAAGGTGCAACTTTGTGATTTGACGCGTCATTCCTCATTATGACACCGGCGTCATGGATGGGGTGCTTCACCCATGCTGCTTTGCAATGTTACTTTGGTATGGCACGTAGACCCAGTTGCTTGATGTCCCACATGTCAGCGAAAGGTACTAGAACATTTATGAAAGTGATTGCTCCAGTCTTACGATGGAGGAGTACACAACATAGCGGCCCAATGAACTGTAACTTGTACTGTAGTACTACTATAGTTCTGTTGTTTCGCGCGATCCATTGATAGAAACCCGATTAAAGAGGCAAGGGAGGGACCTTTCCCGCATGGTAGATGATACTAGCCATACATTTCAACGACAATTTTAATGTATTCAAACTGAATAATTATGTGACAATATGAGATCTAGTAAAACAAAAAAACACATATGATTTATTGTGTTAGAGTGTAGTAGTAGTGATGTATTGCATAGTTGTTAGATGTAACATGTGATAACGTGTAGAGATATACTTTTGGAGGGCCTACAGAGAGAAATTGGGCATAAAGTGGATTCAAATATTTGTCTTCGTCTTCATAGCATTTGTAACTCATATCTATAGTTTTTACAGTAGACATGAATGCTTGTTCGCTCTTACGAAACTAGTATAACAATAATTGGGTGGCATGCGCCAATTTAGGCACTAGCATGTTGGCTACTCGGCTCCACAGAGAGAGCGAGAGAAGAGATAAATACATGGGCGGTTAGTGTATATGAAGAAAAAAGCATAATACGGTCACCGGACTTCAGAATACGCTCACTATGGTCACAATATACGTTTTGTGGTGATTATACGGTCACTTACTCACGGTTCAGCATCGGATTGCACTCTGTTGACTGGCCAAATAATCTGTGTGGCACTATGTTGACTGGTTGAATTTACCATGTTCCTTGTGGGTCCCACCTGCCAGTTCACATAGGAAGAAGGTAAGATAAACAAAAATTTACGCAGGCGCGACAAGACTCCAACACGTGTGGAGGAACCACCTGGTTGTGTTTATGTGTCTGTCAGGGCCTGAGGTGTGCGCATGCACATGTAGGTTGAGCACTTGAGTGTGAGAGTGTGTGTTGGTCGTGTGGTGTGTGCATGCATGCGTGCGTGTGTGCGTGTGAGTGTTGCGTGCGTGCATGGTTGTGTGTGTATGTGTGAGTGTTCCATGCGTGCGTGGCTTCGTGTGTTCGTGTGAGTGTTCCGTGCATACAGTTCGTGTGCATGCGTGCATGTGTGTATAAGCATCGCACCAGCTCATGTGTGTTAAAACAGACGGCTCAGCATACCAATACAAGGCCACCTTGTCCGTTGTGCCCGCGGTCATGACTTCGAAGCACTGTCCAATATTTTTTTTTCATTTGTTTTAATTCTTATACACACCGATGGGTGGTCCCAATGGTAGTGAGTTAATATGATGCAACACTAGAGGTGCCACGTGGAGCATTTAACTGGACAACTAGTCATGTCTTGAGCAAATATAGAGCTGTATGCTGAGCCCGTGATTGTATAATAACCCCAAAACATAGATGGTGACTGTAATGAGTTGATTCTGGAGTCCAATGTACGTATCATGCTTTCACTTCAAATACAATGATCGTCACTGTATATATCGTGAGAGAAAGATGAAACATGTGTGACTGTGCTAGGGGCATACTTTTAGAGGATCTGGATATAGTTTGTGTGCGTACGTGAAGGAAGCATAGAGGGGGTGTATGCGATGGAGAGAGATGCTCTTCATTTCTCTTTAATATGCTTAACTTTATATATAGTATAAAAATATAAAAATTCATCGTGCGGAATAAATATTTGGGTGCACCATGCAATGCGAATTAACGTTCATACTCCTCCATATAACTTTGTAACCTCTACTCTTATTAAAAACAGAGTTGGTGATGATCTGTGCCTGCCATCCTGCAATATAGGCCGTATGATTTATATCTGACGGATAGGAAGGAAACTATGGCAATTTGGCAAAAAGATACCCACACCCCTCTCCACATTTGCAAATAAGGCCTTCCCTCATTCATCCTTTTCTCTCACAAGATAAACTACTCATACAAATGCATCTTGATGTTTCGTGTAATGCACGAGCATCTTCCCAGTGTTGTATATATGTAGACATACTAAAATAATTTTTTGGCCACACTTTGTGTGGTTTTATTCAAAAGGAATGTTGTATGCGAAATAAACGTGAAGAGAGGGCTTTTAGATCAATGGGGTACGTGATGTAACATGTGTGAATGTGCAGTTGACGTATTTGGCAGGGCCTAGAGAGGTATGTGTATGTATTACTTATTCGAGGGATCCATGGATAGAGGGGACGGCGGGGGGCGGGGGAGAGATAGAACAAGGAATGAGAGAGGTATACATATATATATATATATATATATATATAGAGAGAGAGAGAGAGAGACGAATAGGATGTCATGGCGAGAGATGCCCTTGAGTGTGTATATGCAAGGGGGGGTAGAGGCACGGGGAGAAAATATTTTGTGTGTTGTCTGTGTTCGTATGTGTGGGTGTGAGAAGATAATGAGACTTAGGGGCAGAGGGTATATCACCGCATGAGGTCCGGTGGGCCGAGATGAGGCCCTTAGTTCGGTTCCGTCCTATGCCACATTGGTCGGCCTGTGATGCATTTGGGGGACCCATGGAGGACTAGTCGTACAAGACAAAGATACCAGAGTCGTGAAGGACTCTGTGTCCACTAACAAAGCCGGCTAGGATTTGTAACCCTAGGTCCTCTGAATAAGGTAGTTAACCCCCTTATCTCTAATATTACCATTCATCCAACCTAACTTTAAGGGGCATCCTACAGAATGCTCTGCTAGAATCATACTCGTCAATTTGGAAGAGAGGTGGAGACAATGCGTGCGAGACAAGACTAAAGATAATGTGTGTGCGGGAGACACGTAGGAAGGTCTATGTATATAGAAAGGGCCGATGGGGATCGTGTGTGTGTATGCTTGTGAGAGGAAAAGTGCTTGTGATAAAGGTTAGTGAAAACAGTCATAAATGGTTACGAGAGGGAGGGAGGGTTATATCGAGAGCATGTCTGCGAGAAAGATACCTCGGGAGAGAGTGTGTGAGCATGTGTGAGAGGCCACCGATGGATATAGACCGTGTGCGCGTATGTGTGAGAGAGGAAGTCAGTGTGTGAAAGTACACGTAAAAGACTGATGTACATGTCGGATTTATGGGGTGCCTGCGGAGATCTCAACCTGTCCAGCCTGCCTACTCGCGATCCTCCTAAGACTAATGCGTCGGGCTCAAAGAGACACAAAGACACAGAGATTTATACTGGTTCGGGCCACCGTTGGGGTGTAATACCCTAATCCAGTGTGGTGTGGTGGATTGACTCGAAGGGCTATGGATGAACTGGTACAGTGGATGAACAAGCCTCACGAGGTGAGGTGTTCTTGAGCTGGTGCGGTGGTCAGGTGAGAATGGATCCCCCTCCACCATGGTGGTGGCTAAGCCCTATATATAGTGGCCTTGGTCCTCTTCCCAAATATGAGCGGGAACGGATCCCCAACGGCTGAATTTGAAAGGGGACAAGTAGTACAATCTATCCTGACAAAAACAGTCTTCGATTGCGAAAAGCCTTTGGTCGTGACGCTGCGGTGGGCTCGTCGATGACATCCATCCTGCCGTCCTGGCGTTCTTGGTCTTGTTGCACCAGAATGGAAACCTTTGGCTGATTCCTTGGGACTCCACGCCTGTGGCTTGCCTCCCTTGCACCAAAGAGGAAATCTGCGCTCTGCGCTCGCCTGGCGCCCACATGGCCTTGGTCGTCATGCCTCACATTAGTTGAGCCTTGTGAGGTAGCTTGCATAGAACTCTCCGCCACTCAAGAGCCCTCCTGAGGAGGCCGATTCCTTCGGGGGTCTTGGCTGTTGCCCACCTCATGAGGCTTGCCCCTCGCGAGGGTCTTGAGGTGTTTGTGTTGAAGCTGGGCCGTACCAGGCCGTCGATGAAGCCACGTGGTGGGCCGCAGGCAGGCAGGGCTGGATACCCCCGAATACAGGCACCAACAGTAGCCCCCGGGCCCAAGGCGCGCTCGGACTTGGCTTCCAGGCGAAGCCAAAGGGCAAGGGTGGAGCATCGCGGGCCCTATCAGCCTGCGGCCTTGAAGACACGTGGTGGTTGATGGAATGTGTGCGTCTCCACTTCGCCATGCTGCCTTGATATCCGGTAGACCCAGAAGCCGCCCGTTGTCAGTGCGGCTCGCCCTTTGCAACTTACCGTGCTCGGCTCTTGTTTCCTCCTTCCCAATCTTGCCGTCGTGTCCATAGATCCAGTGCCGGCGCCTTACTCTCTGCTAATACTCGCCATGGACCCCAAGCTGAGGAAGAAGAAGGGGAAGCCGCTCGCCCTGGCCGGTCCTCCGCCGGCCCTGGAGCCAGCCCTTGAGCAGTCGACGTGATCAATGAGGAGGGGTTGGACAAGGTTCGCCATGCGCTCGCCACCAATTCCAATGAGGGGAGGGTGACGGCTGTCCGCCCTGCATCTTGGCGAACCAGAGAGATGAGTGCTACCGAGATCCCCATCTATCCCCATGCTCTTCTTGCTGGGTTGATTCCTCCTTTCTCCCCTTTCTTCAATGCCGTGATGTCGCATTACCACATCCATCTGCTGCATCTGGACCCCCGCTCTGTCATCCTCCTCACCGTCTTCGCCTTCCTCTGCGAGGCCATCATAGGCATCACTCCCTCCGTGGCCTTGTTTCGCCATTTCTTCTTGCTTCGGCTGGTTGACGCCCGCCAACGCTCTGGGTGCGTGACCTTCGAAGCCGTGGTCGCGACCGCTAGTTCGGGGATTGACTTCGAGCTTTTTCCTGTGGCGAAGGGATTTTGAAAGCAGTGGCTCCTTATGGATGCCCGCGCGTCCAGTCCCCTGCTCTTGATTCCCGATTCGTCAACCTCGCCTACCTCCGATCGGTTCTATGAGAAGCTCTCCGACCGGTGTCTTGCTTTCATATGGAAGAGGTTGGAGAGGCTCCAATAACTGGAGGTGACGGTGCCAATGGTGGTGAAGGAATTCGTGAAGCAGCGCATTGCTCCCTCCAGCGCCATTCTCGCCCGATGTGGGACTTCACAGGCGCCAGAGACTCACATGATGTGTGCCACGACGCTCTTCCTCCTAGGCGACTCCCCCTCCTAGGCGACTCCACCGGTGGCCACTCCGGCCCCGGCGGCCACCTCCTCTGCCCCTGTCACCGGCCACTCCGGCGGTGACAGCCACCCAATCCTCATGGAGAGTCTTCTCCATTGGAACTTCTCCCATGGTCTGGCGATCGAATCTCAGGTACGTGACAAGTTCCAATCTACGGTGCACTTCACAACGGCCAACCCCAGATCTGCCAAGGAATTCTTTCTCGCAGTTTCTTTCTCCTCGGCATCCTTCCCTCTTACAGAGGAATCTGTGGCCCTTGCCCTGCAATCTTGTATTGGAGGAATCAGTTCGGGGTTTAGGGTCTTGAGGTTAAGTGATCGTCGTTTTCGGTTCTCTGTGGCATCAAATCGTGTTGGTCATTTCATCTATGGTATTAAGGACCGCATCTGGCCGGATTTTATCTGTCACTTCCACCTCTACCATGGTGATCTTGCTGTTGGGAATTATTCGGATATGAGTTGGCATGTTGACGATCATCTTCCTGAGGTAAGGCCGATCGCTATTCGATCTACTTGGCTTCGTGAGCAGCAAAAAATGGTGAATTCTCAATCCATGAAGTTACCGGCGACGAGTGTGGAAACCTCACCGGCCGGGGCGAATATCCCGTTTGGCAAGTTCAATTTCCCGTTTTTTCCGGATCATGATACGCATCTTCGTTTGGGGGATTTTGTTCTCAATCAGAAGGATTTCTTGCCTAGTGCTCGCACTTCTTTTCATGGCCCCCAATTCAAGGAATCATATTGGCAGTCTCTCTCGGATGAAAAGTTATTTCATATTATGGATGGTTGGCAAGCTGGGTATTCGGACAACGAGGTTAAAGCTTTGGTGCAAATCAAGGATGTGCCTACGCAGGCCTATATTGATGCCAGGTTGCTTAAATGTTTGAATTGCTCCCGTCATGGGCATTTGGTTGCAGATTGTCCAGGTAAAATTTGTCAAAGATGCATCAGATTCATACATGAGTGCTCATGCAATGTGACACGTTCGTTGGGGACTGCATGCATGATGGGCCGTAACTCTGCGTGCACTGCATGCTGTAGAAATGATCACCAAGTTGCTCACTATCCTGGCCTTATTCGATGTGATTCGTGTGGCTCCTTGGGGCACAAAGCCCATGGGCAGCAGCTCCAGAAACATTGGCCCAAGTTTAAATGGCAGCCCATACCCGTCTCGGGTACTTTTGGGAATAATGCTTTTGTTGGAAGCCTTCCGTCTTGTGCCCAAAAACTAAATCATGGAAATCATAACGCTCGGGAATATAATCGAAGTTCAGTTTGGCAAGCGAAACAGAAAATCCCACCGCTTGTTGACATGGCAACCTCTCATTGCTTGTCGATACACCTCCCCCCTGCTTCCGCTGTCAACTCCACCGCCCGGGGGACCCAATCCTGTCCAGTCTCCTCTGTTTCCAAAACCACCTCTGCCTCTCCCAACCTCGCTCTGCCATCGCCATCAAAGAACCCTGCTGCGCCGACGTCCAGCTCCGGGAACAAGATGGCGAACTTTCCGGTCAGGCCGTTCGCGTTCGCTCCGCTCGGTGCCAACATTGAGAGAGGACCAGATCATCGGCTGCAGAGGAGTGTCATGGTGGTGGATGATCCGCCAATAAACCATGACAGGTACGCTCTCATATTGATTCATCCTCCTCCTCCAGATCATTAGAAGAGATTTTGGTTGGAAGAGATTTGCCGCATCATTAGGGAGGATTTGGAGTACCCTATTTCAGATGAGTTTATCTATCCGTTTGGCATTGGTTGCGTTGCTTTTGAAGATATGCAAAGCAGAGACGAGGCCATTAGAGAAGGTCCTCATGCTATAGATGATGACTCTTATTTCACCCTCACTCCCCATGATGAAGGCATCAATATGAGGATGCCTGCTTTTCAGTATGAAGTCTGGGTCATGATGTTAGCTTTCCCGATGGATTACATGACAGAGCATTATGTGAACAAGGCTGTATCTAATTTTGGGAAGTTAATAGTTTGGCCGAGGCCCAATGAGAACAAAGCCAGAGTCCTAGTTAAATGCCATATTAAGGATATAGCGCAGGTACCACACAGTCTGGTGGTGACTAGAGTTGGCATGCTCCCAGGATTGGGCCGGTCATGGTCGGTTCCAGTTTATGTTTTGAATGGCAGAGACACCGTGCCTGGGTTGGTTGACAATGAGGATGTTCCATCCCTCCTCAATGCATCCCCCCACCCCTATCAACTCCCTTACTATACGTTGATGCAGCAAGCCAGGATAAATGATATGGAGGCCCAGCAGGCGGCCAATAATCAGGTGTGGGATGCTGCTGTGCATGTGCAAGAAGATGTTCAGGATAATGGGTGGGCTGCTTGGCCGGTAGTCCCACCTCCTTACACTGGATTCAGTTTCAGGACGTTCTTTGAGTATGATGGTCCCTCTCTCATGGATGGAGTGCACCAAGAGCATAACATTGTGGACAATCTGTCAGATGTCTGGTCTGAATTTTCTCAGGTTGAAGAGCTGGCTGACAATTTTATTAATGGAGTCCCTTCGGCACAGTTTGCGTTTGTTCGGGCAGGAGGTCAATCTGTCTCTTTCCTGATAACTGCAGACATTGAACTGTTGCGGTGGATTGGAAGCATGCTAAAAAGGATATATACAATGAAGCTACCTCCTGTTGTACACCCTGAAGGAGCTTATTTGCCAATCAATCCTTTTACTTTCCTGCAGCAGCAGCTAAATGGGTTTGCCACTGCTCTGATGGACTTGATTGCTCCTGAAGCTGATGTGGTTGGCCTCATCTTCAGTTCTTCTTTGGATGGTATCATCATTGATTTTGGGTGCAGTGACACTGTGGAAGTTTCTGTCTCTGTTGAAACCTCTTCTGCTGAGGAACAGAACATGCAGGGTTTTTGTTCTGTTGTGGTTCACATTAGCCCATTGCTGTCTAATGAGCATGCACATGTGGACACCGTTTTGTTGCGTTGGAGTGCATGTTCTAACAAGTACGATGGATTTAAAGTGTCGCCGCTGTCTGAAAAGAAACTGGTGCAGTCCAAAGTGAAGCCCCGCAAAGTTCCTCAGGTGCATTGCTCTTCTTCTGCTACTGTACCATGTGCTTCAGACAAGTCTGGCAAGGTACATAATGAGATCCCCCCTCCCACACCTATTTCTACCACCCAATCTATTGGTACTAATATGTGTGGATTGCGACCAAATCAGTTAAGCAAGCAGAAACTGCTCGCGTCCTTGGAGGCGCAGGAGCGAGACGATCCAGAAGTTGATGCATAAGGCGTGGAAGGTGTTGTGCTAGAACATGCGGGGGATTAATTCCGACCAGAAGCTTTTGGTGCCGCGCAATGCAATTGATAGTAGTGGTTGTTCAGTTATCTGTCTTTAGGAAACTAAGCATGCCTCTTTTGATAAGTCTTTTGTACGAACTTTCTGTCCAAAACGGTTCGATAAATTTGAGGTGGTGCCCTCCCAAGGAGCCTCTGGGGGCTTGATCACTTTATGGGATAGTTCGATCTTTATTGGAGATCTTATCTGCTTTGAATCTTTTGCTTTGGGCATTAAGTTTACCTCGTTGCAAACTGCCAAATCGTGGAATTTGTTTAATATATATGGCCCATGTGATGGTCCTGTTAGGACAACTTTCACTTCCTGGCTGTTTGATCTTGACATTCCAGACAATGAGGACTGGTTGTTATGTGGAGATTTCAACTATATCAGGGCCCCAGATAATCGAAACAAGCCAGGCGGGAATGCCAATGACATGTTAACCTTCAATGATTTTATCCAATCTCAAGCCCTAGTTGAATTGCCGATTAAAGGGAGGAGGTTTACATGGAGTAACATGCAGATAGATCCACTTCTTGAGCAGCTTGATTGGTTCTTTACCTCGGCCAATTGGACCTCTAATTACCCCAACACGACAGTTGCTCCTCTCCCCAAACCGGTTTTGGATCATGTGCTGTGTGTGATCTCTATTTAAACTCCGGTCCCTAAGTCTAAAATCTTTCGTTTTGAAAACTTCTGGATTTCGCATCCTGGTTTCTTTGAAGTTGTGCAATCCACTTGGGACAAAAGTTGTTTTGCGCATAACTCGGCTGCCCTGTTATGCAAAAAAATTAAGCACCTGAGATATGCTCTTAAGAAGTGGAGCAAGAACATCTCCAGACTGAATCTGTGCATTGATAACTCTAATGGGGCTCTTCTTGAATTGGATGGTATTGAGGATTTGAGGCCGCTCACAATACTTGAGAAGAACTTCTGTGCTATCCTTAAGGAACATTTGGTTGTTCTCCTTTGTTATAAACGTGAATACTAGAGGAAGAGGTACATGGTTCGATGGTTCCAGTGTGGGGGGGACAACACTAAGTTCTTTCACTCCGCTGCGAGTGAACGTTTCAGAAGAAACTCGATCACCTCCCTGAAACTATCTGACAGCCCGACTATTTTTGATCATGCAGGGAAAGCGCTTGAGCTTTACCAGACATACAAAAACAGGCTGGGCAAGGCAAAACCGCATGACATGAAGTTTGATCTCACTCGGCTCATTGAAAAAGTGGAGGGGCTCGATGAGCTGACAAAACCCTTTACTCATGAGGAGATAGATAAAGTGGTCCAAGAAATGCCACCAGACCGTGCGCCTAGGCCGGATGGTTTTAATGGGTGTTTTTTAAAATCATGCTGGCACATCATAAAGCATGACTTCTACACACTCTGTGCCGATTTCTATGATGGAAACTCGATCTGCAGAGCCTAAACTCGGGGTTTATCACCTTGATCCCGAAGTCTTACTCACCGGAGACTGCAAACGATTACAGGCCCATCACACTCCTGAACTGCTGTTTGAAGTTGCTAACTAAACTCCTGGCTAATCGGTTGCAAAAAGTAATTCTCAAAGTCATCCATAAAAACCAGTATGGTTTTCTTAAAGGGAGATCGATTCAGGATTGCCTGGCCTGGGCCTTTGAATACATTCACCAATGTCAAGCTTCGGGCCGTGCTTGCTGTCTGCTCAAGTTAGACTTTGCCAAAGCTTTTGACACAATTCAGCATGAACCTATGACTGAAATCATGAAGCATATGGGCTTTGATGACAGATGGATTGGATGGATCAGAAGTATTTTCTCCACGGGTACCTCGTCAGTGTTGCTCAATGGTACCCCCGAGAAACAGTTTGCCTGTCTGTGTGGAGTGAGACAAGGAGATCCACTCTCGCCTCTAATTTTCGTTCTCGCTGCAGACCTTTTGCAAGCAGCGATCAACGAGGCCTGCAGAACTGGGCAACTACATCTGTCGATCCCATCACATGATAACAGCTACCCAGTTATTCAATATGCCGATGACACGATCCTGGTGTTTCCAGCTTGCTTGAATCAAGCCCGAGTGCTCAAACAAATTCTGCTTGACTACGCAATGTCGGTTGGTCTGAAAATCAATTTTCACAAGTCAACAATTGTCCCAATCAACCTAGAGTCAGCGACCACGGCTGAGTTGGCTGGGTTTTTTGGGTGTGTCGTGGGGCAAATGCCATTCACGTATCTAGGGCTACCTATGGGGACAACCCGTCCCACAGTTACGGACTTGTTGCCCATGGTAACCGCGGTGCAGAGAAAAATTCCAGCAGCAGTTTCCTTGCTTGATTATGGCTCCAAGTTGACTCTTCTGAACTCAGTTGTGACCTCGCTCGTGATATATGCGATGTGTTCCATCAAGTTAAACCCCAGGATCGTTGAACACCTAGACAAACTCCGAAGATCCTGTCTGTGGCTGAGGAAAACAGAGGATGGCGGCAAAGGCAACTCCCTCGCAGCTTGGGACATGGTTTGCAGACCAAAAAACAAGGGAGGCTTGGGAATCATAAACCTCAAAATTCAGAATCAGGGTCTGCTGTTGAAACAACTGCATAAATTCTACAACAAGCAAGATGTTCCATGGGTTCAGCTTGTCTGGAATTCGTATTATAACCATCAAACACCGCATGCAGTGGACCCTTGTGGCTCGTTCTGGTGGAAAGATCTCATGCATCTGTCTGATATCTACCGAGGGATTACCAGGGCGTCTGTTGGGTCGGGTGGCTCGATCCTCTTCTGGAAGGATGAGTGGAATGATGGCATTCTCCAGGACATGTTCCCGAGAGCTTTTTCCTTTGCCAGGGATCCAGACATATCAGTACGGTCCCTTCTTTCCTTGGTGAGGTTAGGAGATTTGTTTCACCTCCCCCTCTCGATGGAAGCTCGGCTTGAGGTAACCAACTTGCAACTGGCCACGTCGGATGTGTCCCTGACTGATAGGGATGATACATGGAATTGTGTGTGGGGAGGAAGTGATTAAAAAACCACAAAATTTTATGAATACGGCTTCAGAGATGTGCAGTTGGACCAGGCCTTTTGCTGATTTGGAAAACCAAATGTACCATGCAATGGAAAATGTTCGCTTGGCTGCTAATGGCTGATCGTTTGAACACCAGAAATATGCTGCGAAGGAGACACTATAAAATCTAGAATGACGATTATACCTGCTTGCTCTGTCAAAACCCACCTGAAGAAGATGTTGTTCACCTCTTTTTTACTTATCCTTTCAGTAAAAGATGTTGGGACAGCATTGGGATTCACTGGCCAGTCGGGGGCTGTAGGCTCACATTGCTGCATGCTGGTAAAAACTCTTGGAATTGGCACATGTTCATGGAAGTGTTCACGGTGGCGGCCTGGGGGATCTAGAAGGAAAGAAATGATAAACACTTCAGAGGGATCCAACCGTCCTTTACTTCCTGGAAGAACAGATTCAAGCATGATTTTGCTCTTTTGGTCCATAGGGCCAAATAGGAGCATGCTCCTTATATTCTGTCCCTAGTAGCTGCCTTGTAATTTGGGGAAAATCAATTTGTAACTCCTCTTCTCACCCTCCCCCCCTTTTTCTTTTTCATGTAGTAGTGACTTGTGTAGTGGGGATGTAGGTGACTGGACAGAATTGTAGAGACTGTACTAACCCTTTAACACTTTAATATAAAGTCAGTGGGGACCTCCCCCACTGTCATCAGTTCTCAAAAAAAAAACAGGTGCCAGAGTTCCGGTGAGGCTACAGAAGCCGTCGCTTGGTGTTGATACCTTGAGCATGGTGCTCAAGCTTCTGACTGGCAAGTCCAAGCCTGCTGACCTTCTGGGGGGTGGCTGCCTTCTCTATCTGTGCTCGAACAAGGCAGCCTTCGCAGGGCAGATGCCTCTGTTCGACGAGTGGGGGTTTCTTCCCGAGGGCATTGAGGGGCCCCGCGAGAACCCCGTCTTCGTGGATCCTCTCCTGATCGACCCTGCCGCGTGCGCCCTGAGTGTGGAGGCAGGGGCGCGCGCCTCCATCAGCTGTCTAGAGCTTCTCCGGAGGCCCGGCCCCGCTAGATGCTCAGGAGCCTAAGGCTTCTAGGGCCCGGGAAGGAGCTGCCGCAGAACCGGTGCAACCCCAGGCTCCGGAGGCAGGGGATTCTGACGCCTGGGACGGTGGCTCCAGAGTGGCTGCTAATGACGAGGAGCCCACCAATGGCCCCGGAGCCGTGAGCCAGAAAGTCTCGCTGGGTGCCCCTGCCCTTGGGACCCCTGTCCCAGATACCACGCCGAGCGCTCTCCCTTCTGAGGATCTCCCGTTGGGGTCGGGTCGGTGCCGCCTGTGCCTCGAGTCGCTCCTAAAGATGGAAGAGCTCCCCGTGCCGCGACGACGGCACCCGTCGGCCGCTGAAGCCGAGGAGATACATGGTTGCCGATGAGTAAGTACCTTTGCTCTTGACCTCCAAGCATGCCGTGTTTTCTCATGGCTGGGGTTTTGCAGGGTCCCCAAGAAGGCGAAACCTCGGGAGGCAGGCACCCCCCAAGGACTCTAGCTTGGCACATGCGCGTAGCCCCCAGCGCCTCGAGCCTGCGCAGGTTGTGGGACCAGCTCCATCCAACATGACGCCGCGAGGTTGCCACGGAGCTGGGCCCCATGCTCTTTCCCCCCGCAACTCTGCCCGCGAGACGAGGGGTGCGCCGATGATCCTTCCTCTTGTCATTGCCAGTAGGGGTGTGCCCTCTAGGCAGCCTTTGTCTTCAAGTTGTAGGGCTATGCCAGCCAGTCCCCGGCCGGCGACTGGCGGAGCGCCCAGCGCCTCCCGAGCGACCTCCGGAGCCAGCGAAGATCTTGGTGATGAGCTCGCATTTGCTCGCGGGCGCAGTGCGGTGCGCTTTGGGCTCTTCGGTGAAGCGATGCGTGCGATGGTCCATCTTGGCGGGGAGCTTGCCAACATTGACACCAGGCTTGAGGCAGAGAAACACCGCTTGGAGGCTGAGTGGTAGCGGATGAATGTGGCCATCAACCTTGGGAAGCTTCAGCGCGACGAACTGAAGCGCGCGCGGCGGCCTCGCTCGCGGCTTCTCGTGAAGCTTGCGCCCGCGCCATGGAAGAGGCCGAGGTAGCCAACCGCCGTCGCGAGGCGGCTGAGGAGAGGGAGAGAGATCTTTTGTCTTCAAATGCGGCCCTGCAGCGCAAAGTCAAGGAGCGTCGCGCCCTACTGGCCTCCTCACTAGGCGAGGTGGCCCTTGCCGAGGCGGAGCTCCTGAGGCGCCATGAGGACTTGACGCAAGAGGCCGTGGGACACAGCTTGGCGCTGGAGAGGCTGCAGGTGAGGGAGCGATAGGTCGCCGTGGTTGAGGACGCCGTCGCCGCCCGAGAATCTGAGGTCTAGGTGGAGGTGGAGAAGAGGGTGGCGAAGGCACGTGCTGAGCTGGATGGAAGGCACTGCCTGGACCTGGAGCTGCTCAAGGCTGAGCTTGAGGGCCGAACCTCCGCCCTGAAGATCGAGCTGCAGGCTGTGGAGCAGCGTGAGAGCGCTGCCCGGGGAGCCTGACTTCCTCCGAATCTGCCCTGAATTCTGCTCGTGCCGAGATATCCTCTCTCTGGAAGCAAGCCGAAGACACAGCCTCCCTCCTGGAGAAGGCTTCGAGTGAAAAGTGCTGCCGCCTGATGTTGGAGCGCGAGCACGGCTCCATGCTCCAAGGTCTGTGTGTCAGAGCCAACAATGCGTTGGGTGCCATTTGTGAGGAGAGCGCTCCACACCCACACGAGAACAACTATGCCAGCCATCTCTGCTTCTTTACTAATATTATAACCCGCCTGGAAGATCAGGCTGCAAAAGCCCGCCAACTTGTTGACGAGAGGAGCTGGGGCCTCCTGGGGCACGCGCTCTCACACATCTTCAGCAACCTCCTGAACCTTGACTCCCACTTTGATTTCGGCACCGTGCTAGCCCCCGTGCCTACGGCTACCCAAGATAAGCTCGCCAAGTGGGTGGATGGCCATTTGGATGCCTTGGTGAAGGAGCTGACTCCTGAGGACGACATGGCCGTGCTCGCGGCCCGAAGGAGCTGGCGCGGGTGGTGATGACGAGGATGGCAGCTACAGCACAAGCAGCGCGGATGGGAGAGACGAAGAAGGCACGTCCAGCTAGGCCCGTGTTTCTTTTGCTTTAACCTGTATAACAAAAACTTGAACACATTCTTGTGAGAGCATTTTTGAAAGGAGGTGCCCCTTATGATGTGTGAGATCGCTAAATGCTTTTGAAGTGACACCCGGAGCGGGGCCCCGCAGGGTTGCGGGTCGCTGAGCAAGGTAGTTGTTTATGACTTATCTTGGATTTCGGGGGTCTTGAGTGGGGCCTGGCGTCACGGCTGAGCCCCTTCTCTTGAGGCGAGCCTGCTGCGGGCTCGCGAGGCTCTGTGCCTCCCGAGGGGCCTGCTGGCCTGCCGTGGAGTGCCTCGTGAGGAGCCAACTGCTAGACCATGGCGAAGTGGGCGCGTAGGGCGGCCGCACCTTCGAGCCCCCATGGGGAGCGATCGGCACCAGTGCATACACCATACCCAGCCCCCGCTCGCGAGGCGCTTGGCAAGGTAGCAGTCACGAGCTTCCAAAAAGAATGCAAGAACTAAAAGCAAGAGAGTGGCACCAAACGAGAAAACTCCCCCCATTTTTATAAACGCACGAAAGACAAACTGCTGCAAAAAGTCGGCAAGCAAATACAAAAAGGAGGCAAAAGGCAGAAGGGCGCGCCGGCGGCTAGCTAGTCTTCAGTCTTCAGTCTTCGGTCTTCTCACCAGCGCGGAGCTAAGTGCTTCCACTCGCTAGGCATATTCATTGGGGACAGTGTCAACAGCCAACGCGGAGCATGGTGCTTCCACAAGGACATGGGTGGGAGCCCCCATGAGGCCCCAGGGCGGCACTCAGGAGACTCCGGGGCATGTACAGCCCCACTCATTATTACGTGAGAGTGTCACGAGCAGAGAACTTTACAGGCCGGAGACTTGCTTCATGTCGCCCGATGGGGACCCCACCGTGCGCCACCCCTGGCCACCATTGGGGAGACCGAGAACCAGGACAAGACCAGGTGGCAAGGGAACGCTGGCAGCATGCTCGACGACCGTAGGACCCCTGCCAAGGAGAAGGGCTCGCCGGTGCCTTCCTCAGCAGGGAACCTACCTCTAGGTAGGACCCTGCTCCACACAGCGCGAGGAAGGCCCTGCCGCTAGGCTTCCCCCGTGCTGCTCCCAACGTCCTTCACGCTCCTGTGGGGGGGTCCACCGTCCTGAGGGTCCTGGTGGCTGCTGCGTCCTGGTTCACCTGCGATCCATGGTTAGTGTAAGCGTGCCCCTACGGTGTTAGCTGTACCCAGAGGCTGCCACCGTTAGAGACGTCGGCAGGGCTTGGTGGTGGTTCGAAGGAGAGCTCGGCCTCGTGTATGTCCAGCGCCCAGCCTGGCATGGGGGATCGGTTGGGTCCCTCTCCCAGCGCGTGCCATGGATCCATCGCAACAGGGACGTAGGCTTCCAGGTTGTTCGCACCAGAGGCGCCGCCTGGCCGCCTAACATTCCCGCTTTCTTCTGCCATCCTTTGGTTCTGTTGGCCAGGGGTCGGCGCTCCAGCGCGGCCCCTGGTGGTGTCACCTGAAGTAGTCCCGCGCCGAGGGGGCACGTTCGGGATGGCACGGGCTGCTCCACGAGGCTGGAGGCATCGAGAGGCTCTCCATGGCCCATGGGAGGGGGCGCGTAGTTGTGTCAGGGATAAGCGCGCGCCCCCACCAGTGCCTGCGACATCGGGAGGGTGCAGAATGGCGCTGTCCCCCTGCATGCCGCATCCAGCAACTCGGCGACCCATTCCAGTAGGGCGCCGCGGCCGCTCTCAAGCAGCCTGCATCGCAGGAGCTCTTAGGCCACGATCACCTCTTCCCGCATGTTTGCTTGTTCACTGTGTGAGTGCGGAGCGGTTGCTGCAGCGTAGTTCGCAGATCGGGCGGCTGTGGTGTGATACGTCTCCAACGTATCTACTTTTCCAAACACCTTTGCCCTTGTTTTTGACTCTAACTTGCATGATTTGAATGAAACTAAACCTGGACTGACGCTATTTTCAGTAGAACTGCCGTGGTGTTATTTTTGTGCAGAAAACAAAAGTTCTCGGAATGACCTGAAAATCCACGGAGATAACTTTTGGAATGTATAAAAAATACTGGCGAAAGAATCAAGGACAAGGGGGCCCACACCCTGTCCATGTCGGGGAAACTGATCCACGAACACCTATAGGACCGGCGGACCGAGCCCCTTTCGGTTCGGCGGGGGGCGGAGGTCGCACGAAGAGCAGATCGAGGCGAAGCACACGAGCAGTTTACCCAGCTTTGGAGCTCTCCGGAGAGATAATACTCCTACTGCTGCTTGTTTGATTGTATTGTGTTCTTGCTCGAGAGAGAGCTAAGTGTTTTTCTGGCTTCCGAATGATCCGAACCCCCTCTATGTTGCGCATGGGCCTCGTTTTATATGCTAAAGGGGTTACCGACAGGTGGCAACGTAAACAAGGGCACAAATGTAAAAAGAGAGGTGGTTGGTACAGTTACTTGTACAGTGTTTCCTACCTAACCCTGATGGCAGGGGACAAGGGCATTAAATGCCCGTCTGTGTAGCCCAAACAGTGCAGAGAAGGACCGTCAGGGGCGCCACCACTCGCCACGATGGCGATCTTGTCAGCTTCGCATGCCACCGCGCACCGCTGGCTGCACAGCCTTCTGCCATGCGCGCCTGGAAAGGCCCCCAGAGCGACACGTTGGTGGATGCGCTGGAGCGTGGGCACAGAGTGGCCGCTTGTCGTGGCAAGTGCCTTGCCGCGGTCGTTTTCTTGTCGGGTCCGGGAGCTTGTCACTCACCGGGCCTTGCCGGGACGCGCGGCGCATCGCAGCAAGTTCCTTGAAATGCCTTGGTTGGCCTTCCCGGCAAGCTCCTCTTGCCGGGGCCTTGTCTCCTGGGCTTAAATACTTTGTTCTTTAATGGCTCCAAAGGAACCACGGAGGATCTTGGCGGTCGCTCGACAAGCCTTGCCGCGGGGCGCTACAACTTCCCGTGCACAAGTTCGGGATACTAGGGTACCCCTACTCTAGTACACCGACAGGAGCCCCCGGGCCTGGGCCACACACGGTGCCGAGCGCTGTTGGGCCAGGCCCAAAACAGGGCACGGGCACACGTGGCCTAGGTTATGCCGTATCTGACTCCGTATCCACCGTGCCCTCCCTAACGGCACGCGTCGAATGCGGCGTCGTGGGAGAGATCGTGGGTGGTTTCTTTATTCGGAAGGGCGAAACGTCCGCCCCCTCCCTCTTTATAAGCAGGGGAAACAGGGGCAGTTCGCCCATCTCGCCGTTTGTTGCTCCAACTCCAGAAATCTCCGCCGCTCCCCCCTTCTTCTCGAAGTAGAAAGAGAGCAGCGCTCCGCTCCCCATTGCCACCAGCATCACCACCGCCGCCGATCTCCCCCACCACCTCCGCCATGGCTCCAAAAGCCGACAAGGGGAAAGGCGTGAAGTCGGCCGAGGCACAGCGGCTCGCGGCGCTGTGGAAGGAGCGGGCCCTCTTCCCCCCTCAGCTCGGTGCGCAGGAGCTGAGGGAGTACTACTACCTCTTCTGGTCGACGGAGACGCATGTGCATCCGCGCACGAGGGTACTCCCGGCTGCAGCTTCGGAACTGGCTCCAAGCGGGTACCCGTTCTTCGCATTGTTCTTCTACTGCGGGCTCTGCCCGCCCTTTTCTGATTTCTTCTGCGACATCATGAACACCTATGGGTTCCGCCTCCTTGACTTCACCCCCAACGCTGTTCTGACCATGGCAGTTTTCGCACATTTGTGCGAAAACTTTGTCGGAGTCCACCCAAATGTAGCCCTTTTCCGCCATTTCTTCATGCCTTGGGTCGAGAGAGGAGAGCCGCTTGCCGGAGGGATCGCCTGGATCTCGAGAGTCGGCAAGAAGGAGGCGTATCTGGAGGGGGAGCTCCGCAGCAAGTGGGAGGAGTGGAGAGCGGAGTGGTGCTGGATCGTCGAGGAGAATCCGCAGTCGTTCACTGCACTGCGCCAAGCCCCAATAGTGTGCGGTAATGATTGGAGAAATGTGGCCCCGAAGGACGACAGGCTGAAGATTGCCGTTACCCGGATCCTTCACCTTAGGCTTGCCGGGCTCACCGTAGGCGCCGTTGGCGCAGATTTCCTTCGCCGCCGCATCGCCCCCCTGCAGGAGAGGGGGAGACCCGCCTGGGAGTTCAAGAACTCGGCGGATATCATGAGGCTGCGCCCGGGCCTCAACTTCAACTTCACCGTCCTGGAGCTGGATGCGATGCTCCTGGAGTTGTTCAAACGAGATCCCCAACATCCATTCACGCTGCCGAGGAGCGTTGTTCCGTTGTGCAACAATTCGGCGCTTGACCGGATCCGCGCGATGATGCTGTTGTGCGATTCGCACGGAATCGCCCCAACTTGGCAAGAACCTGCGGATGACGTCGTACAAGCGTTCTTTGACGACTTGGTAGAAGTGCCGGTCCGCGCCGACGAACAGAAGAGCCTCACCCGCGACACTACCGACGCGGAGCTGCAGCGCATCGCCACTAGGGCGGAAGAGGCTGCGGCAGCAGCTGCCGCGGGCACGTTCGGGTTCACCGTAGAGGAGGCAGAGGCGGTAGAGGCGGCAAGCCTTGCCGAGCGCGAGGAGTTTGCCAGTGAGGAAGATCTTACCGGCCCTGAAGCTGTGCCGAGCGAGGCGGGCGAGGAAGAGCCCGAGCCTTCAGACAGCTTGCCGCAGGCGGAGCCCCCGGCCCCGCCAAGAAGGCGTCTCCGCAGGGCCGGGGATGTAGCAGGGCGGCAAACGAGCCAACAGCCGCCAAGCCGTGCGACACACTCTACCGCGGCAAGCAATGCTGCCGCGGGAGCGCCTCACGCTGCTACGGTAACTGGAGCGGGATCTTCCCGGTCCACAGCCACCGCCCCTGCCAAGCAGGCAAGGGATCCTACTCCTCCGCATCGCCGCTCCGGAGGGGAGCCGGACTTCGATCTCTCCGCGCTCAGCTCCGACGAGGAGGAAGAAGAGTAAGTTTCTTTGGCGTTCTTGTAGTTCTCCAATCTTGTTGCTTTTATCTTGTCTCTGACTTGCTTCAATCTGAACCGATTCCTTTTCAGGACGCTGGCCCAGAGAGCGGCGAAGAGAGCCAAGGCCTCGGTGATTGTCATCGAAGATGATCCCACCGTGTCAGCAGGGGGTGTGTCTGAGACCACCTTGACGGACCCTGCAGCCACTCCCCAGCGCAGCCCCCAGCGTAAGTTTGTAGTTTACTTCCTGCTGTCGGGTGCGCATGGGTGCTCTTTTCTCTACTGATATCTTGCTTGTTGATTTGTGTAGGAGCAGAACAGCCTCACCAGGAGGGCCCAGAAACCGCCCCCGAAGTGCCATCTGCTTCGACTACGCCGCCAAGGGAGGAGTCCCCGGCAAGGGAGCGCTCTCTGGCAAGGGAGAACTCCCCGACAAGGGACAATTCTCCGGCAAGGGATGGCACCAGTGATCCTCCGGCGGTTGAGACCGCGACCGCAGATCCTAGTACAGGTAATCTTCTTGCCTGAAATCTTCCCTTGGGTTCTTCTTCTTCTGAATTCCCTTTCTTGGATTTTTGCTTGATTTTTCTCCCTTCTTCGTTCTTCAGATCCATCTGCTGCGGAGCCAATGGAGACTGAGGACGCCGGCGAGGAAGGCACGCGTGGCAGCAACGATGACGCCGCCGCCAACGAAGAAGGGGCCGGTGCTGATGAGCCCGTCGGCAAAGAGGCCGCCAAGGCTGCCGCCGCAGAAGCTGGCGAGGGGTCGGGCGATCACACTGACGGCCCTGAGGCCGTAGGAGCGCCAGGCGCTGCACCGACCGCCGATCCCTCCGCCGCTGCCGCGGAGCCAGGCTCCGAAGAGCCCCAGCCCGGCGCCTACTTGAAGGCCGGCGACGGTATCTTCATCAAGCTTCCCTGGGCGTCGAGCTCCAGGGCGCCGGTCGAAGGAGAAGCTTTTGACGAGGAGGTGCTCGCCTCTGCTGGGCTGGCGCTGGTCGATGCGCCAAGCAGCAGCAGCGGCGAGTCTGAGGAGGAGCGGCTGCTGCGGAAACTGATGTCGCTCTACCACGCCCGACAAACCAAGCTGGCGTCCCGAGAAGCACTCGTCGCGAGGGCGGGAGTCGACATCGAGAAGCGCGCGGAGGAGCTCCGGGTTCTCAGGCAGGAAACTCTCCGGAGCTTGGCAGAGGAGCGGGAGCAAGTCATCGAGGAGAGGAAAGCCTTCCTCCCCGCGAACGCTGAGGTTGAAGAGCAGCAGCGGCTTGCTACCGAGAAGCTATCTGCGCAGGAGGGAGAGTTGGCGCAGCGCAAGGTCAACCTTGACAGCCACGAGGAGGAGCTTGCCGAGCGCGAGCAAGCAATTGGCGGGGCGCTCCAGGAAGCAAAGGACGCTGCCGCAGCTGCTGAGGCCGCCAAGAAAGAGCTGGAGGCGAAGGTGGCGCAGGTGGAGGCCAATATCAAGAAGAGCGGCGAGGAGCTTGTCGCGCTCAAGCGCGAGCGCGAGAAGGATGCTGCCGCCCATGATAAGCTGCAGGGTCTTCTCACTGAGAGGAGCAAGGAGCTCAGCGCCGCCAAGGACTCCAATGCGGATCTTGAGTTGAAGCTGGCTACGCTGACTCAGACGCTGGACGCCGCCAGGGAGCGAGAGGTGACCTTGTCGGAGAAGATCAAGGCCGACGAGGAGCTGCTGGCGAGCATCGCCGTTACCCAAAACTCATTTAGAGAGACTGTGGAGCACTGGACCGAGGGTCTGGTGAATATCGCCGCAGTCATCGACGAGGAGCTGGCGCAGCTGGGGATGGAGGACTTTGGGTATCCCTCCGATGAGCATCTCCAACCCAGCGCCAAGCTCAGCCTGTTCTTCAAGGGTGTGGCGATGTCACTCCAGCGACTCCGGGAGAGGATCCCAAAGCAGCTGGCCAACGAGTCGCGCAGGATTTTCACGGGGCTCTCCAGAAGGTGCTGGTGAAGGTGGCCTTCCGCATCCCAGGCCTCAACCTCACCAACGTCCTTAGGTCCTTGCCACCTGACGCCGATCTGGATGCGCTCAAGGCCCTTGTCGCACCCATTGTGGACAAGGTGAGCGAGATCAAGAGGGTTGAGGGCGATCGCGTAGACTAGGCTACCCGATTTCTCTTTCTCCTTGTCGCTGCTAGCCATATTATAAGATCAATCTGTTAGAGTTGCGACAAGTTATTTTGTAATATAACTCTATTTCTGTTATCAATTGCTACGTTATTTCTTTTACTAGATTCCTTCCTTTGTATGTTTTTACCCTACGCTTTTAGGGAACTTGTCGGCGCAGGCACCCGAGCCACGAGCGCTGAGTGCGGGACGTCAGCAGCCTACTGGCGGTGCCGCTTCCGACAAGAAACCTTGTCGCGACTAGTTGCAGCACACTTAAATTGTTGAGCGAACTCGAAACAAAGTAAGGGCGCAACTAGCTATGAGTTGGTTCCTCCGCGCACAGGTTTTCCATACAAAGCAGGGTCGTTCGAGGAAGATAACTTAAAAATTAAAACTAATTGCTCAAACTTTGGCAACTTAGCTTTTCTGTCGTTCGCTTCCCGGCAAG